>NC_133314.1:13112016-13152191 GCF_012295235.1 Primulina huaijiensis | reverse complement strand
ATATATATATATATATATATATATATATATATATATATGAAAGCTTATTCCTTCATTCCACCGAGAAGAAATCGAGAAAGGTCAGGGGAAAAACGAGAAAAATCCTTATGCCTTTTTAGATTTGTGATTGTGAAAGATCCGTCCTTCAGAATTTCAATCCGACTTCGGTACTGTGTTCCTATCGGCTTAGGCTACAAATGGATGTAAGTTTTGCTACGTTCTGATATGTTTTGAAATTATGATATTGTCAGAATCGGATATGATTCCTATATGATGTTCTTGACATGTTAGACATCGTATAATCAAAACTGGATTGAAGAAAAGATACCATATGAAATTGTTATGAATTTTGGAGTCTATTTGATATCAGAATTGAATTGTTATCGATTATGAGGTGTTGGGATTGAGATCTGATTGATATGGTATTGCTTGGTATATTGAGATTATGACGTTGTGCTGTTGAAACAGAATTTGATTTACTTCTGATTATATCCAGTATTGATTGAGTGGTGTATTGATACTGTACCCTCGATACTGTTATTGCCAGATTGATATTGACAGGCTTTGAGTCAGAGACTTCGACATAGTCAGAGTAACAGAGTGAAAGGTATAAATTAATGTTGAGTTGGGGTTGCACAACTCGAGTGAGGTTTGACTCGACTTTCCCTAAATCACATACTTTATTTGATTGCATTGATATTTGCAATTGATGAGATTGATGGTTGTAGTCTATTGATTCATAGACAATGTATGTACTAGTCACAGGCTGATTCGTCTGGTCATCGGCTGATTTGCCTAATCACCGGCTGATTCGTCTGGTCAGTGGCTAATTCGCTTAGTCCTTGGCTGATTCGTCAATTCTGCGGCCGATTCGCCCAGACACTGGATATACGAATTATATCGATGTCGTTTAGGGTTGATTCATTCCTATCGACTGAGATTCGATATATTTGTCAATATCCAGAACCCGGATCCCTAGATTAGGAATGAGTCGAGTCTGAGATGACGCGTCGATTGAGTCGAGTCTGAGATGACTAGTTAATTTACAGTTTTATATCATTCATGTTTGTTGATTTGCTACATGTTAATGATAGTTGTTATATGCTTTGATATATGTTTTTATATGATTGCATGTCTACATTGTTTATACTGGGATGTATTTCTCACCGGAGTTATCCGGCTGTTGTCTTGTTTTGTATGTGTGCATGACAACAGGTGGGGCAGGACCTGGAGCAGGAAGAGGATGAGAGATTCAGGATTAGCGTGGAGATCCGGACTTAGAGTAGAGTGGTTTAGTACTTGATCTAGTAACTAAACTTTAGCTGAAATAAATAAATGGTGTACAGGATTTGTACCATTAGATGTATATGCGTATTAGAATTGATTACTTTACGTTTCCGCACTTGTATATCTGGTATATTAAAAAAAAAAATTTTATGTCCTACATTACTTAGTTGTTATATTTGATCCTAATAACAATTAAGTGTTGAATTAGGTTCGGGTCCCTACAAATATTAGTAGAAAATAATAAAGAATAATGCTTCCTCACTACAAAACCTCACTAGTCACTCCAACGAAAATCACTCAAGCTCTTTTTTTTCCCCTCTCCTTTTGGTTGTCCTCATCACAAATACCTCACATGTCACTCCAAAAAAGAAACGCTCGTAGTCAAGTGTTTCATTAAAATTCGAGAGTTCTCTCGTAGGTTACACATCAAGATTTGTAGCTTGTATGCATCAAACGCAAAAGTTCGAACTTCACGACATTTGCAAATCGACTTAATCGGACTACGTAAAACAAGAAATTTGAATTTTTTTGTCTGTGTGGACAGACACTTGAAGAAGACTAAAAAAGAGACGAACAAAATTTCAATTTTAAATAATAGCAAAAATTTTCGAATTTTTTTTTGTTCTTCAATCTCATTTTCCTTTCGATCGAGAACCTCTTTGTTTTTTTACTACTTGCATGACAAGAACGAATAATTTGTGCAACAAAAAACAACAAACAACGATTCAAGGATGTTCGAGAATCGCAAAATTCACGAATACAAGATTTCAAAAAAAATTTTGTGACACAAGAAAATGAAGAACGAAAATAGAATAAGAAAAACTGATAGATAAAATAGATAAATTACTTGTTTCAAAACCTCTCTATGATGATTAGCTAAAACGAGCAAAAACTCTGATACCAAAAGATGCAAATCTGGTTACCCAAGAAAGACAAACACAAACTAGACCCACTCGTGCCCTCGATTCAATGAACAACAGGTTTTCTTGAACCCTTGGTCTTTAATCTTTGTTAACAAGTAACATATATTTGCCCCTAAATCACGCGGTTTAGTAACAAATATCACAGATAAACAACTGATCTCAAAGAACCTTTAAAGAATCCGTCTTTGACAATACGAGTGAAGAACAATTGACAAACCCCACAAAGTTATTAAACTTCGATAAGTTTAATTTGATAAAACATACAAAAGTGTGAAACAAAAGACAAACCTTTTAGAAAGAAAATTCTCAATTTCATTCAATAATGATCTATATCTTTTTAATAATGTTTCTAAATTGTTTTTAAATAAAAATAAGGTAACAAAATAATAAAAACAATAAGTTAGGATTTTCATGTTGAATTCTGCACTGCAGCACACTGGGGCGGGTATTATCGGGCTCTGAGACACGTTGGTCTGTCATAAAGGTGCTCTGGGGCGGGTGAAAAGATCTGCTGGGGTGGGCCTCGCTAAGCCCTAGGAGCTGGGGTGGGTGAAAAGCTCCGCTAGGGCGTGCTTGGCTCGGCCTTGGGTGCTGGAGCGGACGAAAATATGCATTGAGATGTGCCTGTCTCGGCCTGAATGCCTTCTTTTTAGTCCTTCAACACTTGAATGACTTTATAATTGCCACAAACTTGTTTGGTATGCTCTTGGTAGCTCGCTATGAATCATGGAGGAACTTCTGTCCAATAGTTAGCTCGTAACACCCGGTCAGATTCATATCATAGCATATAATGCTCGATGAAATTCACATCACCTACTTAGTGTGATTTGGAGGCTACTAATTTAGTATAGATAAGTTTGAGGGTTTACTTAATACACACCAAAAGGTAGCAGTTGCGAGTTTCAAAGTTCAAAAAAAAAAACATCAAACAAAAATCTTAATTGAAAACCTAAATTTAAAAGGTCACTTAGGAATCTTTTTGAATTTAGAGTGAAAGTCTAAAATTTTTAAATAAGTTCAGTTTTTTAAATGATTTTGTAATAAAAAAAGTTAGAAATGTATTTGGAGTTTGGATAAATATTGAAAAATGATTTTATTTTTATTTTTAAATATAAATGATAACAGAAACCTAAAGGAAAGAATTTTATCTTCTAAAAAAACACTTTTCTAAGTAATTTATAAAAAAATTGATTCTGTAACCAGATAAAATACATTTTAATAAAAGATCTTAAAAAAGAGTTGTTGATCTATTGGTTTTCTCAACAAAACGGACTCGAGTATTTTATATACTTGGGAACTTAATAATTTATGAATTCAATCTAAATTTATTGCTTTCATCAACATCACAACCCATGTGTTGCATATATCTAATATGATAAATAAATATTAGGTATTTTTGTTGGAGCCCTGTTTTCTCGTACCCAATGTGCAGTGGAAGTTTAAAATTTTTCTTTTCGACGTTCGAAACGGTCCTTGTGTGTTGTATGTTTGAAACCATTCATAGGATGTAAGAATTTTATACCTGCACGTACAAAGCGCAGGACTCCAAACTATTCCGGTTTTTAAGCGGGGATAGTCCTTCTTGTAAATCTCTACGAATAGTTCATCAGCTTTATCATCTAATCAGGTCCACGATCAGAAACTATGTTCCTCTCTTGGATTGCACTAGAAATCGCAAGCGATTTGTGCGTTGATACTATAACCTCCAAATTTCCTAAATCCGTAGACAGTGCAGTGACAGCGGCACGGCGGCGGAAGAAAACAAGAGTGCCGAAATTTCTTTCCAAGAAATTATGATGGCCGAGACTTGGTTTAAAAGGAGAGGATAAGTGTTGTGTTGATTTGTGTGCAAGATTTTTCATGTAATTATTATGAATCCCTAGGCTATATTTATAGAGTGAGACTCCTGATCCGACCAGGAGTCCCTCTCCCACAAAGACTCTTAGCCTTTGTGGTATTAGGACTCTATATTTTATTATATTAAATTCCCTTATTATTAATATATAATATATTTTTCAACTTTTGATAATACATGATATATTAATACTATATATACACATATTTTATATCACCATATAAAATCTGTATATTAATTTATAAAATTAACTCATTGGTTAATTTAATTCTAGATTTCTCTAGATCATTTATGAGAATTTGTAAATGTTAGTAGTCACCACTACTAGTACAATTATTCAATCAATAAATTCTCAATTCACTAAATAAATGAGTCTGAACTCATTATAACTCCGATCGACGATCTGAGAACGCCGATGTATGAAGGATACAAGTATTGTTTATGATCGAAGTGTTTTAACACTCTTTCCTAACTGTTCCTCTACTTCTGCTCTGAATTTTTTGAATTTTGTGGGGACCCGGGCTCAAACTCAATTATCTTTGGGATTAAGTGGATCTTTGCTAGAAAATGTGGGTCAAAATTTTGCTTTTAATATCAAAACAATTGTATATAAATCACACACAAATGATATCTCTATTTTATTTCAACCAAAGTAAATACATGTCTTGATTCATTTCAGTCATACCAACTGGCTTTTTAAAAACAAACAATTACAGATCAACATATAGAACCACTAGTTCATCGTCTATGCCCGTAATCACCACGCTATCTCGATCTCTCATCTTTGTCTCGACCCTGATCCTATCCCACATGTTGTTATGCACACATACAGACATAACAAGAGCCGGATACTCCGGTGAGAACAAATCCTAGTATAAAACATGTATACATGCATGTCATGCAATTAAATACAAAATCATAACACATGAATCAGTAATTATGACAAATTGGTGAATACAAATAAAACTCTTCGACTCTTATTCTTTGACTCGACTCATATCTAAGTCTAGGGATCCCGGTGTGAATAAGGCGTAAAAATTCTCCCACTTAATTTCCCAATCGTGGTGGCGGTATGTCTTATTCCTAGACTTCGGTCATGTCTGTATCGAATATCTACAATCGGAGTCGATCTTCTCCTATGCTTCGATACCACCGAACATCTAGAAAGTTTGGCAAATCTGCCAATGACTCTCCTATCTCAATGCGTGTAAATAAATCAAGATAAAGCACAAGCATAGCAAGGTATAGAATTCTAGTATGTGATTTTGGGAAACTCGAATCAAATCTAACTCGAGTTGTATCTTCCCGAATCAACATGAATTATACCTTTCTTGTCGTAGTCTCGGTTGAATAAGTCGAAGTCTTGAAATCTCGATATCCAATCTGTCAATACCAATCTGAAAAGACACATATACAATGTACCATATCAACCTCTAACTCAAAGGAGTACACATACGGATCAATATTCAATCTCGGTACATTTCGACGGCATAACGGCGTAATCTTGCGATACCGATCAACTCAAACATCAATAATCAATAACCATAATTCATCCTCATCAACCAATATCATAAACAAGTCACAAAATCTGTATAATCCCAACCACAAATATGCTGAAATGCATAACAAGTTCATACGATCTCATTTCTTCGATCCGGTTTCGATTCTACGTATCTCAACATATCAAGAACACTTCATATAGCTCAAAATCTAATTTCCCCAACATTATATTTCCAAACCAAGCAAGAACATAATAATACTTACATCCTTTGGTAGCTAGTAATGAGAAGAACAGGAATCTACACTTGGATTGAAAATCGGATGGTTAGATATTGCACAATCAAGTTTCTCATGTACTTTGGAGTTGAGGATGTTTCTTTCAGAGATTTTCGTTCTTCAGCTGAGAAATGATAGAGGGATGGAGAGGTGTACCCATATCAATGCATGGCAAGGACACATGGCTTATTCTTTGGTCTGCACGTCTCGCGCATATGCGCGACCTCCCTCAGCGCATATGCGCGAGACATTCTGTCTCGGCGCATGGCAAGTCAAGCTGCTCGCGCATATGCGCGCCTTATGCGCGAGACCTTCATCTCGGCACATTTTAAAATTGACTGCCCTGCACATATACGCGCCTTATCTCGCTCACATGCGCGAGGTCTTCGCATCAGGACTTCTCGGAACCGCACAGCTCGCGCATATGCGCGCCCACCAGCCGCGCATATGCGCGAGACCTTCTGTCCTCGCACATATTCAAAACTCAACAATTCCAATCCAATCTCGACGTGCTCTGTCTATAATCAGTTCAATAAATCAAATACTCATCTAAGATTAACAGTATAAAATCTCGGGCATTACATTTCTCCCCCTCTAAGATATGATTTCGTCCCCGAAATCTTAGGCAATCAATCAAAGCTTATAAAGGAAGCAATTTACTCAAAAGCTAAATAAATACTTACGTCATGAAAATAACTCGGGATATTTCTGTTTCATCTCTGATTCTGTCTCCCAGGTTGCTTCTTCAGTGCCATGACGACTCAATTGGAGTTTCACCAGCGGAATAGTCTTCGTTCTGAGATGTTTGTTTTTCCAATCAAGAATCTGAATTGGCTGTTCAATATAACTCGAAGTGTCGTCAAGCTCGGCTTCATCAGGCTGAATGACATGAGAAGCATCAGGCATATATTTACGCAGCATCGATACATGGAAGACATCATGTATCCCAGATAGAGAAGGAAGAAGAGCAAGTCGATATGCACGATCTCCAATCTTTTCAAGAATTTCGTACGGACCGATGTATCTAGGAGACAACTTACCGTGTTTACCAAATTTGACAACACCTCTGAAAGGTGAGATCTTCAGGAATACTCTGTCTCTCTGTTCAAACACTAACGGTCGACGACGTACATTCGTATACTTGGCTTGTCTATCCTGAGCTGTCTTCATTCTTTTCTGGATAAATCTTACTTTATCAGTCATCTCTCGGATCATATCAGGCCCAAGCTCTGGTACTTCTGAGATATCATCCCAATACAGCGGAGATCTGCACTTCTTTCCATATAAGGCCTCAAACGGTGCCATCTCAATGCTCGTCTTATAGCTGTTGTTGTACGAGAATTCACAAAGAGGGAGTGAATCTTGCCAACTATTGCCAAAATCTAGCACTACAGCTCTTAGCATATCCTCTAAGGTCTGGATAGTCTGCTCTGACTGTCCGTCTGTCTGGGGATGGTAAGTAGTACTCAGGTGCAATGTCGTACCTAAAGCCTGCTGCAGACTGTGCCAAAAGTGTGAAGTGAATCGTGGATCACTATCTGCTACGATCGACTTCGGCACACCATGCAATCTAACTATCTCTCTGACATATATCTCTGCCATCTGATTATATCGATACATCATTCTGTATGGAATAAAGCATGCGGATTTGGTCAATCTGTCTATCACAACCCAAATCGCATCACAACCCCAGGATGATCGTGGTAACTTCGTAACAAAGTCCATGGAAATGTGATCCCATTTCCATTCAGGAATAAATAAACTCTGAAGTAAACCTCCGGGCTTCTTTCTCTTGGCCTTCACCTGTTGGCAATTTAAACACCTAGATACAAACTCTGCAATGTCAGATTTCATCTGTTTCTACCAAAACTGTATCTTTAGATCGTTGTACATCTTCCTGCCACCAGGATGAATACTGAACCGACTACAGTGTGCTTCTGATAAAATCTGTTGTCTCAAATCCGAAATATCTTGCACTACAAGACGGTTATTTACATATAGAACATGATCATGTACCTGATACTCTGAGTGATGTCCCGATCTGACCATCTGAATCGACTTCTGAACATTCTGATCATTTTTCTTTGCTTCTTTAATGCGAACAATCAGATCAGGTTCCATTTGAATCGTAGCAAGTCGTGATGGCCTACAATCTGTATCAAATACTAATCCAGACAAACAGCAATTCTCAATCAAATTAGAAACACATATCGTCGATAAGGATAAAGCACATACTTTTCGACTTAAGGCATACGCTGCTGCATTTGATTTTCCTGGATAATACTTGATCTCGTAATCAAAGTCTCTCAGCAGATCAAGCCATCTTCGTTGTCTCATATTCAATTCTGACTGAGGAAACAGATACTTCAGGCTTTTGTGATCAGAATAGATTTCAAACTTCTCGCTGTAGAGATAGTGTCGCCATATCTTGAGTGCAAATACAATGGCCGCCAATTCAAGATCATGAATTGGGTACTGAGTCTCGTTTGGCTTCAACTGTCTCGAGGCATATGCAATCACATGTCCTCGCTGCATAAGAATACATCCTAACCCTTTGTGAGATGCATCACAATATACAACAAAATCACCCGTACTTGAAGGTATCGTCAATACTGGAGCACTGGTCAATCGTTTCTTCAACTCCAAGAAGCTCGACTCACAAGCTTCAGACCACACAAATGGCGCATTTTTTTGTGTCAACTGGGTAATCGGCTTCGCGATACTGGAGAAATCTTTGAGGAATCGTCGATAGTACTCTGCTAGACCCATGAACCTGCATATCTCTGGCACAGAAGTCGGTCTAGGCCAACTGATTACAACTTCAACTTTACTTGGATCAACAGAAATACCGTCTCCAGATATGATATGCCCAAAAAAGACAACCTGGTTCTAAACGCTGTCTTTGGTATATCAATCTCTCTGACTCTCAACTGATGATATCCAGATCTTAGATCGATCTTATAATAGACAGCAGATCCCTGCAACTGATCAAATAAATCGTCGATACGAGGCAGAGGATATTTGTTCTTCACCGTTGCTTTGTTTAGTTGTCGGTAATCAATGCACAATCGCATCAAACCGTCTTTTTTCGCACAAATAGCACTGGTGCACCCCAAGGAGATACACTTGGTCTGATATATCCCTTGGCTAGAAGATCTTCTAGTTGTGTTTTCAGTTCTTTCAGTTCAATAGGTGCCATTCTGTACGGAGCTCGGGATATAGGAACAGTACCTGGAATGAGATCGATGCTAAAATCTACCTCTCGAGCTGGAGGTAACCCTGGAATCTCGTCGGGGAATACATCGACAAACTCACGTACCACTGGCAGATCTGCCAATGACGGGCTCGATTTCAGTAGATCTACTGAATAGACAAGGAACCCTTCTACTCCTCTCTGTAACAATCGTGTCATCGTCAAAACAGATACTAAGGGAATCCGAGATCTGGAACCCTTACCGTAGATTTCCATTCGTCAGCCATCTCTGGTCTGAACCTGACAATCTTCTGGAAACAATCTACAGTGGCTCGGTACTTTGTTAACATATCAATGCCGACAATACAATCAAAATCAGATAGCCCAAGCACAACACTGTCTAACTCAATCTCGTGACCCTCGAACTGTAGCATACACTGTCTAACTGAAGTCACGGATATAAGACCACTTCCCAACGGAGAAGTAACAGACACTATGGCAGATAATGACTCGATAGGCAATGCGTGTATTAATGCAAAACGTTCTGATATAAATGTATGAGATGCACCTGTATCTATCAATACATATGCAGGATAGCCGCAAAGAAAACATTTACCTGCGATCATATCATCTGGTGCATCTTGGGCCTGCTCTTCTGTCAGTGCAAATACTCGAGCCTGCTGTCTAAGAGGCTGGCTCACTGTCTGGCTTCCTCTGGCTCGGGGCTGGGTCTGTGTAGGGGTTGGCTGAATGGAATGAACAGATGAAGCTTGCCTCTCAGGCTGAGTTACAGACCCAGATGCTCCTACACTGTGAGCTTGTTGTACCCCTTTCTGTGGACAAATCCTGGCAAAGTGTCCCTGCTGTCTGCAGATATTGCAGCGACCCATCACACCCTGACACTGCTTGGTAGCATGTCTACCTCCACAAGAGTTGCAATAGACACCTATATATTCTATACTCTGACCAGGACCTCTCTGTCGTGATCCACTGGAGCTCGTCGAACTGCTCCCTGATCTCTTGAACTGTTTGTCTTTCGCTTTCAACTGGTTTTTTCTCCCGCTACTACTACCACTGCTCTCAAATCTGGGAGGAAGTTGAAAAGAGGGCTGTGGTGGTCTTGGACTCGGAGTGACATAAGGAGTGCTTCGTTGCCTAAGCAGTCCAGCTTCAGCCCCCTTGGCACGGTTCAACGCTTCAGCGAAGTTGTTAGGTCTACCGGTATTCACCAAAGTAAAAATATCTGGATTCAAGCCATTAATAAACTGATCTGCAATGGCCTCATCATTTTCTGCAACATGAGGGGCAAATCGGAGCAATTCAGAGAACTTAGCAACATATTCTTCGATGTTCAGCTGTCCCTGTCTCAAATTGGCAAATTCAGCACCTTTGTCTTTTCGGTAGGACACGGGAAAGAATCGTTGACAGAACTCTGCTTTGAAAACTTTCCAAGTGATCTCTGTGCCACGATGCTCCAAGGCTCTTTTCGTGGTAAGCCACCAGTTCTTTGCAACTTCTTCCAGTTGATGCCCAATAAGTTTAACTCGTCGCTCGTCAGTGTAGTCAAGAGAGTCAAATAACATCTCGATGTCATCGAGCTAACTTTCACATTCAACTGAATTTTCTGTGCCCTTCAGTGTCAGTGGTCAGAATGACTGAAACCGTTTTAACAAAGTCTCCATCGGTGTAGCGGTCACATCTATCGGATCATTGGATGTACTGCCCTGTTCTGGTGCCCGACCTGCTACTGGTTGCGGTACTCGTCGAGGAGGCATATCTGATTATCAAACGGATTAGTACACAATCTATACAATCTGTCTCAGTCCTCCTCTGATCATATACCTCTGATCCAGAATCGGTTCTGATTCAGTCTTTGCAAATAGATGCTGCAATCAACTCAGATAACAATAAAACATATAATAGTGAAAGCAATGAATCATGCTAGCACAATCAGAGCAAGGAAGAAAAATTCATTCTACCTCGGCTCATTCTATTCTATTTCAGTCTAAAGGATCTATCGCTCTGATACCACCTGTTGTGGGGACCCGGGCTCTAACTCAATTATATTTGGAATTAAGTGGATCTTTGCTAGAAAATGTGGGTCAAAATTTTTCTTTTAATATCAAAACAATTGTATATAAATCACACACAAATGATATCTCTATTTTATTTCAACCAAAGTAAATACATGTCTTGATTCATTTCAGTCACACCAACTGGCGTTTTAAAAACAATTACAGATCAACATATAGAACCACTAGTTCATTGTCTATGCCCGTAAATCACCACGCTATCTCGATCTCTCATCTTTGTCTCGACCCTGATACTATCCCACATGTTGTTATGCACACATACAAACATAACAACAGCCGGATACTCCGGTGAGAACAAATCCCAGTATAAAACATGTATACATGCATGTCATGCAATTAAATACAAAATCATAACACATGAATCAGTAATTATGACAAATTGGTGAATACAAATAAAACTCTTCGACTCGACTCATATCTAAGTTTAGGGATCCCGGTGTGAATAAGACATAACAAGTCTCCCACCTAATCTCCCAATCGTGGTGGCGGTACGTCTTATTCCTAGACTTCGGTCATGTCTGTATCGAATATCTACAATCGGAGTCGATGTTCTCCTATGCTTCGATACCACCGAACATCTAGAAAGTTTGGCAAATCTGCCAATGACTCTCCTATCTCAATGCTTGTAAATAAATCAAGATAAAGCACAAGCATAGCAAGGTATAGAATTCTAGTATGTGATTTTGGGAAACTCGAATCAAATCTAACTCGAGTTGTATCTTCCCGAATCAACATGAATTATACCTTTCTTGTCGTAGTCTCGGTTGAATAAGTCGAAGTCTTGAAATCTCGATATCAAATCTGTCAATACCAATCTGAAAAGACACATATACAATGTACCATATCAACCTCTAACTCAAAGGAGTACACATACGGATCAATATTCAAGCTCGGTACAGTTCGACGGCATAACGGCGTAATCTCGCGATACCGGTCAACTCAAACATCAATAATCAATAACCACAATTCATCCTCATCAACCAATATCATAAAAAAGTCACAAAATATGTATAATCCCAACCACAAATATGCTGAAATGCATAACAAGTTCATACGATCTCATTTCTTCGATCCGGTTTCGATTCTACGTATCTCAACATATCAAGAACATATCATATAGCTCAAAATCTAATTTCCCCAACATTATATTTCCAAACCAAGCAAGAACATAATAGTACTTACATCATTTGGTAGCTAGTAATGAGAAGAACAAGAATCTACACTTGGATTGAAAATCGGATGGTTAGATATTGCACAATCAAGTTTCTCATGTACTTTGGAGTTGAGGATGTTTCTTTCAGAGATTTTCGTTCTTCAGATGAGAAATGATAGAGGAATGGAGAGGTGTACCCATATCAATGCATGGCAAGGACACATGGCTTATTCTTTGGCCTGTACGTCTTGCGCATGCGCGACCTCCGTCGGCGCATATGCGCGAGACATTCTGTCTCGGCGCATGGCAAGTCAAGCTGCTCGCGCATATGCGCGAGACCTTCGTCTCAGCACATTTTAAAATCGACTGCCCTGCGCATATGCGCGCCTTATCTCGTGCACATGCGCAAGGTCTTCGCATCAGGACTTCTCGGAACCGCACAGCTCGCGCATATGCGTGCCCACCAGCCGCGCATATGTGCGAGACCTTCTGTCCTCGCACATATTCAAAACTCAACAATTCCAATCCAATCTCGACGTGCTCTGCCTATAATCAGTTCAATTAATCAAATACTCATCTCAGATTAACAGTATAAAATCTCGGGCATTACAAATTTTGAAAGGCTTCGGAATTTTATTTAATTAAATACACATACTCATACCTCGAGTGGTCATCAGTAAAGGTAATAAAGTAGGAATTGTCATATTTCGTGCTAACACTTAGCGGGCCACACACATCTGTATGGATCAAATCCAACAGTTCATGTGCACGTTTCACTTTCCCTAAGAAAAAGGCTTTGGTCATTTTTTCTTTCAGACAGGACTCACATGTCTCTAGAGAGTTAAGTCTGGCGAGTCAAACATGTCCTCTCTCACTCGCTTGTGCATCCTTCTTTGGGAAATATGTCATAGCCTAGCATGTCACAAATGTGCTTGGTTTAGACTATCTTGCTTTCTTTTGTTTGTTGTTAAAATCGTGTTTACTTGGACATTCATTTATCATTTCCAAAACATTTATGGTCTAAATAATTTCTTATGTTCGACTTCTTGCAGTGAAACAAACATGTTCTGACTTATCGGGCTTTATGGGCATTTTAAATGTCATTTGGAGCTTGCCTTTTATTGGGCTTTTTTTCTTGTAAGGGACGGAACATTTCTTTCCCTTACCTTGTGGGTCATCTTTAGTCCCTGATGAGAAGCCCACTAAAAAAAAACATTTCTCAGCTTTATGGTGGCCTCATAAGTCATAAGCATATTATGTAAGGTCCAAAATTAAGACGACGTAAACCAACTGCATGCAAATCTAGGGAATATGAAAAATGGTTAATTAATTGATGTTAATTGCTAAATTGATTAGATGACATGTCTATATAATATTTTAGTAATTTTTATACTTACATATATTAAAATGTAATTTTAAGGGTTATTCGAGTTGCGATCGAGGAACGGAGACCGGGGGCTGAAAAATGAAAAATGTTTTCATTAAATAATTATTTTTAATTATTTAAAATATGATTGATGCTTTTTATTATATTTGAAAATAAGGGAGTTTTGAAGTGATTTTATATGCCAGGACGTAAATTTTATCGGTGTTGTATTTTCAACAAAAATACGAACGTGTTGGCAACCCGACTAATAAATTCACAAACGTTTCTACTCAAAATAATTTTTATATGTTAATTAAGCACTAATGGGCCTAATTAACCTTCTTAATGGGTCAAGGCTTGATTAGTGTACCAATTAAACTATTTAATATACAAAAACCTACCCTAAACCCCATAACATCCCACACCCACTTTCCCCTACACTTTCAAACTCCCTCTTGCAACATATCACACGGCACACACAAGTTTTGAAGAAAGAGCATCGGTTTATGTCAAGTTTTCAAGCCAAGGACCTCATCGTCGTCGTTCTTCAATCGCCAACGAATAATCGTGCGTTAAACACGCAAAGGCAAGTCATATTATCCTTTTTAATCATCTATCACACCATAGTAATTGTTTGAAAACGTTTGTGCAAGAAAACAAATTGCATCATGAAACAAATTTTCGTTTTTATATCACACGTGAATTGTTAAGGTATGAATTTGATCCATAATCATGTTTGTATGTGTTTAAGAAAGCTGTCAAGTTAGGATTATGATCAAGGGTGTCTTACACTAAGTTTAGGGTCCTAGACACACATCAAAGACGCTGCAATCAGGAACTAAACCAGCTGGAAACCATCGGGTGTCATGTAGATTGTAAGGGCTTTGTTTTAGGGGCATGGGTGCTTGCTTGGGTTCGGCTGGGACCAAGGCTAGGGTAGGACCAGTTATGAGTCAGGGAGAGAGTCCTAGCCATGCTAGGACTCGAGTTAAGAGGGCTGGGGAGGAGTCCTACCCGAGAGGAGCCATGCTGGGTGATTTTGGTGCAGCAGCGTGCAAGGGCTCAGGGGCTCAGCCAGGGGGATCGGGTTGGGCTAGGTCAAGAAGTTAGGGTCCTAGGAGGGTGCACAAGAGGTTGGTCCAGGGGCTGGTTTGGTTGGCTAGGTTCTAGGCGCGATGGGAGAGTCCTCGTCGAGTTGGGTGTTCTCGGCCACTTCATGCTTTGGTTGGGTGGTTCGGTTTTTTGGCTAGGGTCTAGTCCTAAGGGTTCTAAGGGTCCAACAAGGTACATATGGGGCTTGGCTTGAGGTTGGCTCGAGCATGGCTCGATTAAATAACAAGATGGCTCGAAGTGGCTTGTCGAGGGTCTTAGGGTTTTCTTTTTAAAAATAAAATCGAAACATGGCTCACGGGGGGTCGAGTAATGGTTCACGAGGGCTAAAATAATATAAAAAGTCTAAGTTTTTAATTTAGGAAATTTAAATTAAAGTTTGAAATTATTCGGGATTATAACGCCTTAAAAAATAATAATTAAATATTAATTAAAAAGTCTCGTATTTAAGCTTAATATAATTATGGGAATTTTAATTTAACCTTAAGTAATTAATTGGGACATGTTGTCAACGAAATTAAGAAAAAGTCAAAAACGTGAAATTTAATATATAGGAGCAAAACGGTAATTTTACACTCGAAAATTAGTAAACGTCATGGCAGTGCTCTGAATGTTTTTTTATATGCTAAAATATTTATTTTAAATGTTTATGGGATTTTATTATTATGATGGAATTTATGATGAAATGATAAAGTTAATAGAAATGTTGCATGCTTGTTTTTAAAAGAAAAATGATATTAAATGCATGATTTTTATGAAGTGTTGAAAATGTGAAAGTTTAGAGTCCAAAATTCAGTACATGTAAAACACATGCATTTATTTAATTGTTAATTCATTTATTTAAATTTAAAATGAGTTTTAGCGAAGCATTTATTTAAATTGCATTATTTTAATGTTTATGTGATGCACGTTAAAATGTTTTTCGAGTTTCATGTTTTAGGCGATCATTCGATGCGGGATCGAGGAAAAGAGACTGACGACGACTTTTGACAATTTTAAAATGTGGTAATTTATTTTAAGTTGAGTTTGGGGCATTTTAAATAATTTATTAAGTTTTTAGCACTTTTAAAGCCTAATTTAATTAGTAGGTGATTTATGATTTTAAAATTTTAAGGATTTAGTACTTGTGTGTTTTTATTTTAAATTAGGAGAGTTTGCTTAGTAGTGGGAATTTAAAATTTTAATTAGCATTTTATTAGCATTTTTAATTCAGTGATTAAACAATTTAATTCCCCTAATTACTATCATAACACACGTACACACACTTATACACACACACCTACACGTATAACACACACACACACTTTAATTTCATTCTTCATTTTTCATTTTTGAGAGAAGAAACCTAGGGTTCCAAAGTAAGAACAGCATCCGCCCCTCCTCTGAATATTTCCAGTAAATTTTCGTGACTTTTCTTCAAGGAAAACGAGCCACTAATCGTTCTGGATCAATCCTCGCGCCATCTCCGCTTCGGTGTTGTCGTTTCGGTAACGTTAAAATTTAAAGGCACGTATATTCTTTCGTTTATGCATCAATCTCGTCATATTATGCGTTGTGTTGTTATTTATACGTAAAAATACATGTGTGATGTGTAGAAGTTTGAGCAATGATGTTTGGATCAATTTTGAAACGGTTTTTGGATCACAAATCATGTTTTTAATATCTTTCAAAAACTGCGAGTTTTCGCTCGTGATTTTGAGAAAACTTTCAACATGAAAAATGTAGAACTTTTTGATATCTTCGATTTTATATAAAATTCAAAATATTTAGATAAAAATTGAGTGAGTTATGATTGTTTTTGTGAGACTACTCAAACTGTGTTTTCTGAAAATTATGTTATTGATGTATTCTTGAAGTTTATTTGTTGCAGGCTTCTTTGGGAACGTTGGTTGACTGCTGCTGCGTTTATGTATTGTGAGTATGATGTGGGGTTGATGTTTGGTGCTTCGTCTCGGGTCGATAAGCACTTGGTTGCATTAGAAGTCGTAGGAAGTATTTTGGTGTCAAAATTCATGTTTATGGGTTATGTTTCGTAGTTTTTGTGCGTCGTTGTTTTGGGGACATATGTTTGAGTTGAATCCTTGTCATAGCGTCCTAAATTGAGTCTCGTTACATCAGTTTGAGTCGTTTGTGCGTGACTTTTAAAATTGCATCAAAATGTGTTATTTCGGGTTGGTTGTGCGCAAGATTAGCGCCGCAGCGCTCGCCATGGAGCGCCGCAGCGCCTGTTCTGCGCAAGCCTGGCGCCGTGGCGCTACCCTTGTGGCGCCGCAGCGCTAGGCCTGTGGCATTGCTAGCGCCTAGGCTCTATGCAGTGTCGCAGCGCAGCACTATCCAGCTCCTAGGCGCTCGTCCATACTTTTTAAAACACTATTTTAGGCTCATGTCTTCTATGTTTTGATAAATGTTCACAGATCATTTTAGGATTTATTTTGGGGGTTGATGTCATGGCTTAGCACAATGATTAAATGAGGTCAAGTCCAGAGCGATTTAGAACTCATAAGAAAATTGTCATTTTGGGTGGTGAGCACGATTATTATGTATAAGTATGGAAATTAAGTGCTTGAAATCTTGTTAGTATGTGCAGCAGTTGCCCCGAACGAGGTCCAACGAATCCTTCAACGCCAAGTAAGTATGTTCGGTGTGCAAAGAAAATACTTTTAAGTTTTGAGGTATGCTAAATGTCTTGTGACCAAATTATGTATGGGATTGGAAAGCGGTAAAGCATGACCAGGGACTAATCCACCTCGTTAAATCAGGAACGAGTTTAGATCAGGATTGGAAAGCGTTAAAGCATGAACGGGAACCAATCCACCCTTTAAAGCATGAACGGGTATTTCATGTATGTGGCAGTGGATCTTCCCTGTCAGCCCAGTACTGTGGTTTAGTCTGATCAAGCGATTTATGTTATGGGTCACTTGCTTTGAAACATGCCTCTACGCAAAAACGATGAAGTTATGTATGTACAAGTATGCAAGCATGTTTATGAAAAGTTTTCACGTTATGGCACGTCTATGTTATGTATGTATGTTCAAATTTAATTTCAAGTTCAAGTTTCACGTATGTACGCTCTATTTTGAAGTTGCATGTGGTTTTATTACGTACTACTTGTTACTTCCAGTTTATACGTATTGAGTCTTTAGACTCACTAGATTTGATCGATGCAGGTGAAGAAAATGTTGAAGTGACGAGGGGTGGGGACCAATGAGCAAGCTTGGACTGAGCAGGAGGCTAGACCCGAGGACCGCCCATGTCATTTTAAGATTTTACGAAAGTTTCAAATACTCATATTTCATGTAACTGATTATGAGTTTTAAACAAGTACTTTTAGTAAACTTCATTTGAGATCTTTTGTTGCAACAACATTTGGGGATGAACAGTTATTTTATCGAATTTTGAAGGTTAGACTTTTATTTAAGAAAATTTTTAATTTTTTCGCAAATTTTAAATAGTTGAATGTACGGTACGTTACAGAAACATTGGATGAGGTGAAGTAATTGTGACTATTATGATGATATGATGGTATGAATGGGGATGTCGTGAGAGAAAAGGCCCCAGAAAGAGCCCATTCACAGGAGGAGGCCCCAGAGGGAGCCCATTTATGGGAGAAGGCCCCAGAGAGAGCCCGAAGATCATAATTCCATATGATGATAATAGGCCAAGGCTCAGTTGACGGGTAAGACTGTCGCTGATGTCCCCGCCGCCCAGTACTGTGTTTATATGATAGATGGATCCATCGACCTTATGATGATACGAAAGTCACAATTAACGATCCAAATTCAATCAAAGGAAACATATATGCTTATGACGAAAAAAGGAAATGTTATGATAAAATGATGAATGATATGGATATGTTTATGATAATATGAAAATGTTTATATTTCACATGATCATGAAAATGTTATTTTAAGTACAAGTATTTTCACTATTGCATGTGACTTGTATACGTATTATTTGTTATCAAGATTATGGTGTGTTGAGTCTTTAGACTCACTAGGTGTGATCGATGCAGGTGATTATGATAATAATGTGGATGGAAGTTTTGATGGTTGACCTGACTGGACTGAAGGTGCACATAACCCGAGGACCAGTTCTTCTACTTTTCCGCACTTATGATTTATGTTCACGATTTTATGTTAAAAGATTTTACGACTATTTATTTATGTTTTGAGAGGTTGTTAGTTTATAGCAATTTTGCTATTTAGGATATTCTTACGATTGACGATTTTATGGCACGGAATAAATGTTACTGACTATTTTTAAAATATTTTTTAAGACGTAAAATATGGAATCTAGTTTTAACGAATTGCCTCCCACTGTTTTTACATTTTTACTAACTTCTTATGAAAACCGGGAAATCCAATTTCTTTCTTTAATACGCAAGGCCCAATTGCTAAATTATAATCTCTAATTTTATCAACCAATCACAATTTCCAAAAGATAGAGCCCAATTGCAACTCCTTGCAACACTTACGTAGTTTTGCCTCACGTTTGAGGAGAGACCAATTTCATGATCCCTTTTCTCTTCACGTGTTGAGCCCGACCCATCAATGTCGAACCTTAGTGGACGGTTCTCATGAGATCCCCCAAATTTATGAGCCGAAGTCATGATAGTTTCACGTAGTTCACATCAAATACGTCAGTGGAAGTCACAGTTTTTCGGCTTCCCGTCTCCCCAATTATGAGCTAGACACTGACCTCGAGTAGCGTTTATCATGCAACCACTGTTGATGGAAGGAAACCGATTTCCTTTGCTTTCCAAGGGAAGTTTTGATTTTTTTTCTCCTTCATTCTTCCTTGTTTTTCCTCGTTCTTCCTTCCAAAAACGATCACCCGACTCCTTTGCACTCTAAGGTGGGTTTTCGGTGGGTTTTTGTCGAGAAAGAAGGGTAGAAATCGTCCTCCGTTCGTCACCGACGTTCCACCGCTTTGGTATTCATATTATGCATATTTATGCTATTTTGAATGAAAAACATGATGATCAAGTTTTATTAACGTTTTGAATAATTAATTTTAAAGTTTCGAAGTTTTTAATGCACATTCGAGTCGAGTTATGATTCATAGGGACTTGCTACCATTAAGGAAAAGGGAGATGATGTTTAGAAGTCCTAAAGGAGTTTTATGTAGGTTATAAAAGGGCTGGAATAGAAGGGAAAGCGCCGAGACTTGGTTAAGGTGTATTGCATGAGTTGGGTTCGGTTTTTGGGGATGAAAGGGGGAAAGACGGCGCATGGTGGGCTGTGCATGGAAGCGTGCGTGAGCGGTCCAGTAGAGTCCTAGGAGGGCGGCTAAGGGGCTGGAGTTTGTCTAGCTAGTTGCTGGTCGACGGTGGCTCATGGGAAAAGGGGGCCGCAACGCGCGATTATGGGAAAACTATGTGGTTTGACTAGGTCTGAAGGAAGAGGCTAGACCGTGGTCTTGTGTGGGCTGGACCATGGCTCATGAGGGTGTACTAGGGCCTAGTAATTCGTGGTTTGAATTTGGGAAATAGTTATTAAGTTTTGAGTTAAATCGGGCTACGAAAATGATTTACGGTCTAGCGATCAACTTGAATATATCGAAGGGCGCGAGTTTGTGCTTAAGAAAATTAATAGAAGTAAAAAATAAGGTTATATGATGGGTCTTGATAGGCTAAAGTCAAGAAACATAAGAAGAGTAAAAAACGAGAAGTTCAAGGTCTAGGGGTAAAATGGTCATTTTATATCTCGGGCAGTTCAAATGTCCTGACGGTGTCCCGAGTAATCATAATACATGTTAAATGATTTTTAAAATGATTATGCTGAATTTATGATATTTTTACGAGAAATGCTATAGTTGAGAAATTTTCCCGAAAATGTTTTTTTTACGATTTTTGGAGCATATGATATGTTATAAACAAAAGGAAAGGAAAAATATTTTGAAAGATGTGAATTGAATGTGGCTCAAAGGATTTGCGGGGATCCGTCTTAAGAAAGAAAAGTGAACTTACTTTTTGGCCACGACCCAGTGACGAGAGTTGCTGACGCCCCACCGCCAGGTACCATGGTTTATAGATTGATCAATCGAACAGAAGATAAATAATAAAGGAAAAAGGATAGTCATTTTCAGTGATCAAACTTCATCGAAAATGATTTATGAAAAAAAAGATGAGGAAAGGCTATATAATGTTGAGGATTTTGAATGATTTATGAAATTGTGTATGCTAGCGATTTTAAGTCGGATGTATTTTATTAAAAATAATCTTTTAAATGCATGTGTTTGCATATGTATTATTTTCCATCATAGTTAGGTTGTGCTGAGTCGTTAGACTCACTAGGTTTGATTGGTCGCAGGTGAGGACGATGTTGAGAAAGGCTCAGACGCTTGAGTTGATCGAGCATGACAGTACACTCCCGAAGACCTTACGTTTTTCGCATTATTATGATAATAAAAATTTTGATTAAGATTTTGAGGATTATTTTAAAGAGAGATTTATGTTTCGTTTTTAAAAGTCTAGACTCTGGATTTCGTATGATTGATGTATGTTTTATGATTAATGATTTATGGATTTTTATCGGAAATTCTGATTTTCTTTTAAATAGGGATTTATGTTTTGATATGGTTCGGTCTTTATGAAGGTATTAAAAAAAATTTCTAGTATTATTTAAAGTAAGAGGTAAGGGATGTTTCAGTTGATATCATAGACAAGGATCTTGTAAGGGTTTTGTCTACTGCCAGTTCCGGGAAACTCAAGAAGTCAAGCCTCAAGTCTATGAGTTTTTACCACTTTAAAATTTTCAAGCAAAATTTAAGTGCTTTTCTGATATAGAAATTGGGAGGTTTGATGTTTTAGCATTTAAATGCATGTTGGTTACGTGACTTGGAACGTGTGTACAGTTATGCCTCCGAAACGTGTTGTTTCCACGAGTAGGGAGGAGGAGAGACGTGAGGAGATACTTCGACCATCCCCAAATGCTACCACACAGGTTCTAAAGGGGATGGATCAGTTATTGGAGCAGTATGCTGGCAATGCTGTTCGGGGACAACATGAGGATGTGTATTGGACTTCATTCTTTAGTAATGCATATCTCGAATTTTGTATAACTTAGGAAGGAATTTTCGAACAAGAGCTTATGGGCATGAATTATAGGAAATCAAGAACACAGGGGCTGAATTATAATTAATTAGAGCACTTTAAGGATTCAATTGCATAATTTAGAAACTTTAGGAACTTAAGGGTATTAAATTCGATATTTTAGGCTTAATATGAATAATCCGAGAACTATAGGGCTTAAATTCTGAATTTCAGAAAATTGAATGCCGGTACCGCAAGTTTTGAAAATGATGGGGCTGTTTTTACAATAATTTGTAATTTGGAGGGATTAAACGATAGGACATTTCGAATTTCGGCCTTGATTGGATATGATGGTTTTGTTCACACAGGCACGCTCTGCAAGATTCTGGAGCTATACTTTCTTTTATGTCCGAATCCTTTGTGAAGCGATTGGGAGTTTTACCGGAGATTATGGAATCAGGATTTAGAGTTACAGTGCCTGTGGGCGACCAGATGTTGTCTACCAGCATGATGAAAGATGTGGAGCTTAGGTTGCAGAAGGATATTGTCCGAGCAGATCTTATTGTGTTGCCAGTACCTGAGTTCGATATTATTTTGGGAATGGATTGGTTTATACTGAATGGAGCTTCGATTGATTTCCAGTAGATGTACGTGTCTATCTGACCACCCAAGGGGAAATCATTTATCTTTGAGGCAGTAAAGAGTAGACAAATGCCGGACATTATTTCTTGTATTTGTGCAAGGAAGCTTATGCGACGAGGCTGCCACGGTTTTCTTGCAAGTGTCATCTTTTTGCTTGATAATGTCTGTTAGTAGATTGAAGATGTAGAGGTTGTCAGGGATTTTTCGTACATATTCCCTGATGATGTCGCTAGCATCCCACCTGATAGAGATGTGGAATTCTCCATCGAGTTGTTGTCAGGTACCGTGCCAATCTATAAAACATCGTATTGTTTAGCACATGTAGAGATAAAGGAGCTGAAGGATAAAATTCAGGAGCTGCTAGATAAAGGATTCATTTGCCCTATTTTCTCCCCATGGGACGCACCAGTATTGTTTTTGAAGAAGAAGGATGAAAGTATGAGACTTGCATCGATTATCGAGAGCCAAATAGGGTGACAGTAAAGAACAAGTACCCCCTGCCAAGAATTGAAGATCTAGTCGATCAATTGCAAGGAGCTTCATTATTCTCGATGATAGATCTTCGATCAGGATACCATTAACTGAGGGTAAAAGAAGCATACATGCATAAAACTGCTTTCGAGACTCGTTACAGACATAATGAATTCCTAGTGATGCCCTTCGGATTGACGAATGCCCCAGTGATGTTCATGGATTTCATGAATCGCGTATTTCAGCAGTATTATGATTAGTACATTACCGTATTCATAGACGATATTTTGATCTATTCGAGGAGCAGAGAGGAGCAAAAATAGAATTACAAACACTGCAGAACCGAAAATTATATGCAAATTTCAGCAAGTGCGAGTTTTGATTGGAAAAGGTGGCGTTCTTAGGCCACATTATCTCCACAGTCATGGAGTGGAGGTCGATCCAACTAAGGTCAAGGCAGTCAAAAAGTGGTCAGTGTCTAGAAATGCAACAGAGATACGCAGTTCCTTAGGCTTAGCCAGCTATTATAGCAATTTCATCTAGGGTTTTTCCTCCATTGCAGTGCCTTTGACAGCTCTGACGAAGAAGAATATCAAGTTCATAAGGGGAGCTGATTGTCAAGATGGCTCTGATCGGTTGAAGCAAGCTCTTACTATGGCTCTAGTTTTATATATGCCATCAGGGCAAGTAGAACATGTGCTGTATACAGATGCTTCGAAGCTAGGTTTTTGGCATAGTTCTTATGCAGCATGATCGAGTTATTGCATATGCGTCTAGACAATTGAAAGTGCATGACCTCGAACTATCCGACTCATGATCTCGAACTAGCAGCGGTTGTTTTTGCTATGAAGATTTTGATACATTACTTGTATGGAGAGAAGTGCAAAATTTTTACCCATCACAAGAATCTTAAGTATTTCTTCTCCCAGAAGGAGCTGAATATGAGACATAGAAGATGGTTAATGTAGTTGTAGGTGCTTTGAGCAGAAAAACAACAGTCTGAGCCCAACTAGTAGTACAGAAACCTCTTCAGACATAGATTCAAAGGTTCAGTCTTGAGATGTATACTAAGGGCAAGGCTCCTAATCTATCTACTCTGACATTGCAATCTTCCTTGATAGATCGAATTCGAGCCGGGCAAACTACATATGAGCAGTTACAGAAATGGAGAGAGGGATGAGTCAAAGGGTCGGATGTTATACTCAGTTGAGGATGGTTTTGTCAGATACAAAGGGCAACTTTGGATTCCTAGTATGAATTTTCTTAGAGGTGAAATCTTGACAAAAGCCCATAATACACCCTATTCTATACGTCCAGGAAGTACAAAGATGTATAAGGACTTGCTGTAGAGCCCGTAACTTAGACTACGTATAAGTCATGCATAATTCTAGTATTTAAATTAAAATGATTTTTATTGCATGAGTATTTAAATTTAATTATTTTACGTAGTAGTTTAACTTTATCATTTCACTTAATTCAGTGAGGCCGGACTGGAGTTGGAGCTTTGAGATAAAATTTAAGATTCAGAAAACGTTCCCAGGAATTATTTTAGCTAGCTAGTAAGTTAATTTAAGTTAAAAGGAGGTTTAGAGAATTATTTAAGCAACTTGAGGTGAGTATGAAATTAATTCATTTATGTTCCATAATTGAGGGGTTAGTTCACTAAATTATTTAAAAGATAGGTAAGACTTTTAAAGGTTATAAATTTACTAAATAATCAACATTTCCCCTCCACTTAATCTATAAATTTCGGCCACCTTAGAATATTAAGCAATACCTTGCCAACTCACACTTTGACCCATTCTTTGTTATTTTAGCATGCTAACCTTTTAATTATTAATCACCCTTAATTAATTAATTAATAACCAACATCCTAGCCTTGTAAAACATGTAGGATTCGGTCATTTCCTCTAAAAAAACACCCAACAAATATTTGATATCAAACCAAAATTCAAAATTCAAAAGGTGGAGACTTGGTCTTGATTTGTTCCATATATTTTGCACCCATCTCCCTCACTCCCATAACGAATATTCTCCTCCCCTATCCACCAAATTCTGAGAGCATATCAGAGTGTATAAACCGTGGGTTGCATAGCTTGAATCAAGAAGAAAAATCGAGTGAAGAAACTAGGAAAGAAAGCGCTCCACCTCCTCTGCGCCGAATCGTTTCATTCTTTCGTTTTTCTTTCAAGCGAAACCAGGCATGCATATATTTTTCCTTGACTCTTCAATCAAGTCCTACTATCATTATTTAACATTGCATGATCATATTTGATAGCCAAAAACCGAAATACATCAAGATTATTTCAGAAAATAAGCATGCAGATTTTCGGTTTTCATGATGCATATCACGGGTTGCTTTGTTTTGTTGATTTCAGGTATTGAATCGATTCCAGGCTCCCAAGGCGACATCTAGACGTGTAATAGGATGCATTAGAACCATGTTGGTCCATTTATTTAAACCCATGCTCGCTGGAAAGCAAGAAAATGACAGCAACTCCCCATTTGGTCCATTTGTGTTTTCGAAAATCAAGTTTTGCTGTCATGAAGGGAATGAATCCAATCATGGCTGCCACAAGGCCTATGGCCATTACTAGATCACTTCCCTAGCATGTCTAAGATGTGACTAAGTCACCCTTCTGGTGGCTTGGTCCATGGTGAATCGGTTTTTACAAAATACTCAAGAACAGCCCAGCACCCCTTCGGCTTTCTCGTTTTTGACAGCACTTGTGTTTCGATTTTTGTGGAATGGTATGGATCTTGGTTGGCCTAGGGCCCTTAACCACGGTTCATACCATGCCCCTGGATGTCTAGATCGTGCCATGGTCAATCAAATGGCCACTGGCACGACACGAGACAGCAAATGAAACACAACACCACACACGTATGTAGGGTGCTCTCGGGTGAACCTTTTCTGATGGTTGCTGGAATGTTGCGAATTGTGGCTGGCCTAGGGCCCTTAGCCATGGCTCAAATCATTCCTTGGGATGTTGGTAAGAGTCTCTAGTCGGTGATTAAAGCCCCAAAGGCCGGTAGTCTTGAGAACGACACAAGAAATGAGATTGCACAGCTGCTGTAATTTGACAGCAATTGGTGCTGTTGTTCTCAGGCGTGTTTCGAGTTCTCGGTTGGCTTTTAGCCTATGGCCTTTGACTGGACAGTGCCTCATTGAGTTACAAAGGTCATTTTTTTGACCGTTTGTGATTCGGATCATTTTTGAGGTCGTACGAGAATTTACGGTGCGATGTGCCAAATTGACTCTCGAAAGAGCGTTTCATGTTTTGGCCTCCATTTCACCTAGATTTCGACCCTCACCATTTTTGGAGCATTATTTCATCATTTTAAGCGTATTTTAATCATGACTATATGACGGTTCAGTGTTGGTTCGGGTTGGTTCGGGGTCATGATTAAATACGGAGTCGTTGGACGTAATTGTCACATTTTCGGATTTAATTGCATAGTTGGACATTATAAAGCTATTGCATATTTTTCATGGCACATTTAGGTTGCAGCGAGCCTGGGAGCGATCCAATCCAATCAGTAAAATTATGACATGATATTTAATTATGTTAATTAATTATATTACGTGCAAAAAAAAATATTAATTTTGAGATTTATGCGATATTGCTTGTGGTCACTCTACTATCATGATTAAATCCGGTCGTCAGTTACCGGTCAGTTCAGTTGTTTCACCCAGTATACTGTGGCAGTAGTCTGATCAGACGTACATTATTAAACCCGGTCGCCAGTTACCGGTCCGGTCGTCAGTTACCGGTCAGTTCAGTTTCATTCCGGTCGCCAGTTACCGGTCAGCTCAGTTCAGAGACCACTTGCGTAGACCATAATCTCACCAGAAAATTATTACAAGTTATTTCATGACAGGGCTCCAAGGAGCAACCATTTTCATTTATGATTTCTCAGTTCAGTTATGCACGTATGATAATTAATAATGACACGTTATTTTTACGATATGCCTCATGACATGATACCCTCACTTGCATGCAAGCTTATTATTTATCTACTTGTTATTTACGATATATGCATGTTGAGTCTTTAGACTCACTAGACTTGATTGTTGTAGGTGCTGATGATGATGTCAGGATCGAGGGCGGGGACCAGTGAGCCAGCTCGAGTCGGCAGTAGTAGGACCCGAGGACCTCAGTTCAGCCTTTATTATTATTTGATTGCTCAGACATTTTTATATATTGTTGGATAAATTTTTAACTGTTGTTTCGAAAAATGTTAATTTCTTCCGCTGCCACTTTGAACATCAAACTTTATTTATCAGTTCAATTATGAATGAGGCAATTTTATTTATTTAAAAAGAAAATTTTTAAATTTTCCGCAATTTTTCAAGCACGAATTTTTAGGCCTTTACACTTGCAGTTACTGTATTGGTGGTCATGTATGAAACGAGACATCATACGTTTTGTATATGAAGGCCTAACTTGAAAACAAGTAAAGGCAGAACATCAGAGGTCGGTATGGATCCTCAAACCACTTCTTATTCCTGAATTGAATTGGGAAAACATTACCATGGATTTCGTAGTGGGCTTACTGAAAATGTTAAAGGGCTTCAATGTTATTTGGGTGATAGTTAACTGTCTCACTAAGTCAGCACATTTTCTGATAGTAAAGACGACTTTCTCCATGATGCAGTATGCAGAGCTGCATATTCGGGAGATATTCAGGCTACATGGAGTCCCAGTTTCTATAGTATATGACAGAGACACGAGATTTACTTCATCTTTTTGGAAGAGCCTGCATTCTGCTTTGGGAATGAAGCTACTGTTCAATACAACTTTTCATCTTCAAGCAGGTGTTTAATTAGAGAGGCTGATGCAGATTTTAGAAGACCTACTTCGAGCTTGTGTGATCAATTTTTAGGGAAGTTGGGAGCCGAAGCTAGCTCTAGTGGAGTTCACCTATAAGAACAGTTTTCAGTCGTCTATAGGAATGGTTCCATATGAGGCACTCTATGGTAGAAAATTCATATCGCGTATTCATTAGGATGAAGTAGGAGAGAGACCTACGATAGGACCAGAAATTATTCAGCATACAACAGATTTATTGGTCAAAATCTAGGACAAGATGAAGACAGCACATAGTAGACAGAAAATTTATTCTAACAAAAGGAGAAGGGATCTCGATTTTACAGTCGGCGACTATATGTTTGTGAAAATAGCACCTATGAAGGATGTTATGATATTTGGCGAAAAAAAGCAAGCTTAGTCCAACATTTCATGGACCATTCGAGATCTTAAACAGAGTGGGAGCATTAGCTTTTAGAGTGACATTGCCACCTAATCTTGTTGAAGTTCACAATGTTATCCACGTTTCTATGCTCCGCATATACATGTCAAAACCTTCACATGTACTGAATTTTGAGTCACTGCATCTTACACCGAACCTATCTTATGAGGAGAGACCTATGATGGATCGTGTGAACACCTGCTAAGGTGCTTTAAACACAATATTCTCCATGAGATTCAGTAGCTTGTGTTCTAAGAATATATACACCGATGAATTAAATCGAGTTTGGTGTTAAACCAAGCGGAAAATATTCGAAGTAATCCTTCGTTAAGAAAGCTGACTGATTTTGCTCTTGTTCAGTTGAACTGATCAGCTGGGCACTTCATCAGTTGAACACTCCTTCGGCTGGCCAGGCTTCTTTCTCCTGCTGAACCACCTATCAGCTGAACAATCAACTGAACTCCTCATTTGACATATCATTTTGTCTGATTCAGTTATTGCGATCAGTTGGGTCTTCAGTTTGCGATATAGACAACTCGTAACTGATCCTAGGTTCTGCACACTAAGGTAAATCATTAGTAACAAAAATAACAAGTTTTGTTAACATCAAAATCAAGATTGCAAAATTTTTGAAAAGTTCTAACAATCTCCCCCTTTTTGATGATCACAAAACTCGAGCAATTAAATCGATAAACACGAATTAAAACACTTTTAAAAACTTTTAAGGTTCGAGGGTTAGTACATTTAAACAACGTTAAAATCTCCCCCTCAACAATTGAATTTAAAAACATGTTAAAAGACAATTTTTCAGTTTGAGGATAAAAGAAAACTCCCCCTCAAAAACTGAATTTAAAAACTCGTATTTGAAAAGTAATTATCTAAGCATCCATTCAAAGGTTATAATCATTCAAGCAATGTAGACAAGAAATCTAGAAATATCCATTCAGTCACAACGAAACACAACTGGATAAACATGATGTTTAGTTAATCAAATAAACATCCTTGTATTTTACATTTGAGTACATACATCAGTTGTAAGGAAATTGCTACTACAATAGCATATTTTTAATAATATCAGTTATCAGTCGGTTCATGTATGACAGAACTGGATATACCAACAACTAGTTGCCTTGACTGCTTGAATTGTTGCACTGGTCATGAGTTCAATTTGCTAGAGAAACGAGCTAATTTGCCTTGAACTTGATTTCTTTGCTTGCTAACTTGTCGAGCAGACTCAAATTAACTCAACTGATGCTGAACCGCATTGATCTGATATATCAATGAAGCGGCGTTATACTGCTGGTTATTAATCTCCATTTTAATCATCCAACATCCAAGCATGGCGAAGCTTCGTTTGTTTGTCAGCTGAACTGGTAGGCTTGCAACTGAAATCTTGTTCACTGAACAATTTAGCTGTGCATCTTGACAGATGAAGCTCAGGACCTTGCAGGCTGATTAGAACCACAAAGCTCTGAGTCGAGAGAAGTGGCGACAATGTTAGTTGCAGAGCCAATCCTTTCAACCCTTCGCAATGAGCGTTAGATGAACATTTTCAAATAGTTTAGAAAATAATATGAAATACTTTTAAATAGCTTTTAACACTATTTTAAAGTAACAAATTTTAAAACACAGTTTTCTTTAAATGTTCTTCTTATAACAACTAGCTCTGATACCAATTGAATGATTGTTTGTGCAAGCAGCTTCAAAGATGCTTCAAACAAAATATTTTCCAATGAGCTTTAATAGCTCGTGTTCTAAGAATGTAAACACCGATGAATTAAATCGAGTTTGGTTTAAAACCACGCAGAAGAAACTCGAAGTAATCCTTCGTGAAGAAATTTGTTTATATTTGAAAACTTTTTAACTTATGTAAACTTAATAATTGAAAAACAAGTAATCAGTTGTCGCATATATCAGTTCAGTTATAGTAAGAACTGAACTGACGGATGCTCTAACTGATCAAGTCAATTTGAAAACAAAAGTTAATCAGTTAAGTACACAAGATATGTTTATGGATGTTCGGAGACTTCAGCTGCTCCTACGTCACACCTTCTACCACCTCGGGTAGGATCCACTAGAAGCCTTTGATTTATACAACTACTTGTACAAACCCACCAAGCTTAGGACTTACACTACTGCCTAACTGAACTCATAGTCTAGACTGAAGGTAGCACCTTCCAGCCAACACTTCTTTAACGTCTATGTGTCAAAGACTATATACAAAAGTTTAATGTCATTGTGCAAGACTGCATTTTGAGAGGTGGTGGTGTTCGTGTGTGAGAAGTGAACAATGAATACACCGAAAAGGTGTTCTCACATACTGAGGGAAATGAGCTTCTAACTAAGCTGATGATACGATAAAGTATCCCACTATGCTGAATGCTTCTTGAAAGCAGATAGGCAAATAAGCGTGCCCTTTTCTTTTTACCACACTCTTGTTAGAGTAGGTGCCCGTCAAGCCAAGTGTTGGCCGAGTGTTTACAATGAAACTCTATGTATAAGCAATCTTTATTTTAATAATATTTGAAATTATTATTTTGGCACATCTTTATCTGTATACTCATGCTAGTTGCATAGATAAAGCCCTTGAATATACAAATAGTAGACAGAATATGAGATGCTCATATGATGAGTATCATGAAACTCATATTTGGAATACTGTATATTCTAAATAGTTCCTAGTCGATTCAGCCGCCGCTAAGAAGGATAAAGGCCGCTCGAGTTCGAAACTAGTATCTTCGATGTGAGTACCATGTTTCATTGGTAGGGGACATTGTGATGTCCGAGCATGCAGATAGGTGCTCCTGGTAGAGTGCACTGAACAACCCTCCATAAAGGACTTTCCAAGTGGTTCTCACTTATCGAGTGGAAACGTCCTAGTTTATGATTGTACACCATTAGTCCTTATGACCAGGGATAACATTGAGACTCTATGTGCTAGCATTATACTTTGACTTGTTTACCGACTCTCATGGGGTCATCAGGTGGCAAGGTTGGGTGTTTTGGCGAAACATATAGGAGTCGATGCATTGTAGTCAGGGATTCACCGCTTACCTTCGGGTATGGATATCCTATGTTTATGTAGTTTGAAATCTCTGATCAGAGTATGGTGGTAATTATGAAAGGGGTTTCAGAGATTACACCATCGATGAAACTACGACATGACACATAGTATCGATTCATTGACAACTCTCGATATACCAATGGTTGTCGAATCGGTCGGCATATATGAGATGAAGGGACTGTACTGTACGCTAACCATAATTGAATGGTTCTTGCATGCACTATCATTTGATACCTAGGGAATCATGTAAGCGATGCTACTATTTTTCTAGATCCCGTTGAGAAGTAAAATAGTTCAATGTGTTGAACGGCTTATAAATGAGTTTATAAGCGTAAGGAAAAATAGAAGTATGACTTCTATGAGAGAATGTAACTTTTAATTTATGAATGTGTTCCTAAAATTAAAAGTTGGCCAAATAAATAATGTATTTGAAAATTGTGATTTTCATAAACATTATTATGGACTAAATTAAATTAATTCAAGTGTTGAATTAATTAAACACTAGTGGACCTAGTAGAGTCCAAATAATTAAATTAATTCAAGTGTTGAATTAATTAAATAACATTGGGTCTTGTACAGTCCAATTGGAATAATTATTTAACTAGTAGACTTGAGTAAATTCAAGTAATATTTAATTAGTCTCAAATATGTTTGAGATAATTAAATTAAGTCCATGGATTTTTAATTGTTAAAAATCAAATAACATTGCATGCATGGGAGGTGAAAGGTTGGGAGACAACTTTTTCAATCTCCAAGGCTTGGGATGCTAAAAGTGGTTTTAGCTTTTCCCACAATCAAGACAATTTATCCTCCTCCCATTACACATACTTTGGCCGAAAAAAATTGGTGTGTCAATTCTCTCAAAATTTTTCTCTCATCTTGTTCTTCAATAGTTGGAGAAACAATTATCTTCTCAAAGATAAATGCCCTACATTTTCTAGTGCAAGTGTAAGGTGGATCTTCCTAGTTAGTGGTGGGCTTGATTTTGAAGGAAGGACTCAAGAACAAGGAGAGCTTGTAGATTAGTCTTGCCTTTGAAGAGCCAAGTTGTTTACAACTTGGTTGGAGCCATTACATCAATCTTTGAGATTGATAGGTACATTTCTAAACACACTATGAAGGTCATTTTGTGTTTTTGTATTTGCTACACATTCTAGTGAGGTGTTCGAATTTTTCTTGTTGAAAAACAATTTTAAAACATTTTGTTGCGCATTTGAACACCTGTAACAGATCCCCTTTTAAGTGGTATCAGAGCTAAGGATACTATTTTATGTAGCTTTTACATGATATTATATTGAGGTCGATTTCTAACCACATGAGTTGAAGTTTCGCAACAAAAATCAAGGCAACGTGAGGGGTCTTTTCGGGCAGCATGTTGCTGCCCATTTCGGGCAGCAAGGGTAGCCCATCGGGCTGCCCGAACCCCCCTATGATTTTAATGAAAAAAAAAAAATTTTGTAAGTTGGCCGGAATCCGGCGACGAAGCTCCGGCGACGGCAATGACGACTAGGGTTTTCAAAATGTGTTTTGAAATATCAAAATATCATGGGCCTTGAGTTGTTAGGCCATTAGATGGCTAATACAATTTGTGAATTTAAATGGGCCAAAATGTTTTTGGTGAAAAATGATTTTTTTTGGGCCGTTAATTTTAAATTTACAAAAGTTGCAAATATTTTCTCATGAAATAAATAATTGAAGTTGGACTTTAATTATTTATAGTAAATTGTGATTTACAAGAAATTCGCTTATAAATAAATTAATTTGATAATAGACAAAGGAGTTTGTATACTTTGTTAATTTAGTTTATAATCGTGGCGGTTAGTGATTGGATCAAGATATATAATATTGGATCAATTGATTATTGTGATAATTAATTGATGGTGTATGATATGTGATATTATGCATGAAGAATGATCAAAAGCCCAAGCCCAATTTGCTAGGTGTATGCTATGATATTTTCTGTTGAATGATTGTAATAATTATCAATTTATAAAGTGGGCTTGGTTTATGGCCCGTTCCCACCCCCCATGAGATGTATCCCTATTTGCCATGGATATTTATTTGTAAATATTAGTATAGTGGAATATCAAGATTGGAAGATGGTGGCCTTGATGATTATGATGATCGAAGACATGTAAATATTGGAAGCTAATGTAATAGTTGCATTTGCATCCCATGCTTTTCCCTAGGATTGGACCTAGGCCCATTAGTATTGGGGCGATTGATCATCCTTGTTTGTTTACTGTTTATAATATATGCATGATATGTTATAAATAATGAGTATCTGCGTTATTATTATGATAATAACAAAGTTGCATGAATCCGGCAAACATACGATCAAACATGGCGAGCTTTTAAAATAAAATTAATGATGAGAGCTTTCAAAATTAAAAACAATCATTTTGAATAAGATTCAAAATTAATATCAAGCCCGAAAAGGGGAATTATAAAGTTGTTTATAATTTACATGTCTTCCATCGACAATGGGTGCATGATGAACGCTACCCGTATTCGGGGCTCGGCTCATATTATTGGGGGAGCCTTGGGTGCCGGAAAGATGTGACATCCATTGACATAGTGATGTGAATGTTAGAGTAGGTGCCCATCGAGCCAAGTGTTGGCCGAGTGTTCACAATGAAACTCTATGTATAAGCAATATTTATTTTAATAATATTTGAAATTATTATTTTGGCAATTCTTTATCTGTATACACATGCTAGTTGCATAGATAAAGCCCTTGAATATACAAATAGTAGATAGAATATGAGATGCTCATATGATGAGTATCATAAACTCATATTTGGAATACTGTATATTCTAAACAGTTCCTAGTCGATTTAGCCGCCGCTAAGAAGGATATAGGCCGCTCGAGTTCGAGACTAGTATCTTCGATGTGAGTACCATGTTTCATTGGTAGGGGACATTGTGATGTCCGAGCATGCAGATAGATACTCCTGGTAGAGTGCACTGAACAACCTTCCATAAAGGACTTTCCAAGTGGTTCTCACTTATCGAGTGGAAACGTCCTAGTTTATGGTTGTACACCATTAGTCTTTATGAAACGGGACAACATTGAGACTCTATGTGCTAGCATTATACTTTGACCTGTTTACTGACTCTCATGAGGTCATCAGGTGGCAAGGTTGGGTGTTTTGGCGAAACATATAGGAGGCGATGCATTGTAGTCCGGGATTCACCGCTTACCTTCGGGTATGGATATCCTATGTGTATGTAGTATGAAATCTTTTATCGGAGTATGGTGGTAATTATGAAAGAGGTTTCATAGATTACACAATTCATGCAACTACGACATGACACATAGTATCGATTCATTGACAACTCTCGATATGCCAATGGTTGTCGAATCGGTCGGCATATATGAGATGAAGGGACTGTACTGTACGCTAACCATAATTGAATGGTTCTTGCATGCACTATCATTTGATACCTAGGGAATCATGTAAGCGATGCTGCTAGGCGTTTAACATGATTGGTTGGGTACTATCAGACTTGAGTTCTGACGTTCTTATTATCAAGGAGTTGATAAGTAAGAATGGAGCAATTGGGGTATGCTCGTATAAGGACATGTTTAGTCCGAATAACATGGAGATGTGAACCCACGGCTAGTTGTATCAATGAACCATTGAGGGCCACACAAGTACTAGCTTTCTAGATCCCGTTGAGAAGTAAAATAGTTCAATGTGTTGAACGGCTTATAAATGAGTTTATAAGCGTAAGGAAAAATAGAAGTATGACTTCTATGAGAGAATATAACTTTTAATTTATAAATGTGTTCCTAAAATTAAAAGTTGGCCAAATAAATAATTTATTTGAAAATTGTGATTTTCATAAACATTATTATGGACTAAATTAAATTAATTCAAGTGTTGAATTAATTAAACACTAGTGGACCTAGTAGAGTCTAAATAATTAAATTAATTCAAGTGTTGAATTAAGTAAATAACATTGGGCCTTGAAGAACCCAATTGTAAATAATTATTCAACTATTGTGCTTGAGTTAAATCAAGAAAAGATTAAATAGTCTCAAATGTGTTTGAGATATTTAAATAAAAGTCCATGGGCTTTGTAATTGTTACAAACCCAAATAGAATGCATGCATGGGAGGTGAAGGGTTGGGAGACAACTTTTTCAATATCCAAGGCATGGCATGCACATGCCTAGTCTAACTTTTTCAACAACCAAGAAAACACTCCTCCGTTTTCTCCAAAAACACAATGGCCGAAAATTTGAAGTACATTCTCTTAAAAAATTTTCTCTCATCTTGTTCTTCAATAGTTGGAGAAACAATTCTCTTCTCAAAGAAAAATGCCATACATTTTCTAGTGCAAGTGTAAGGTGGATCTTCCTAGTGGGCTTGATTTTGAAGGAAAGAAGGAAGCTTGTAGATTTTCTACCTTCAAGAGCTAAGTTGTTTACAACTTATTTGGAGCCATTACATCAATCTTTGAGATTGATAGGTACATTTCTAAACACACTATGAATGTCATTTTTGTGTTTTTGTATTTGCTACACATTCTAGTGAGGTGTTCGAATTTTTCCTTGTTGAAAAACAATTTTACAACTTCCGTTGCGCATTTGAACACCTAAAATCGATTCCCTTTCAAGTGGTATCAAGAGCTATGGATACTATTTTGTGTAGCTTATACTTGATATTATATTGAGATCAATTTCTAACCGCATGAGATGGATTTTTTGCAACAAATCGAAGGCCGTTTTTGGGGCTAATTTGGGCAGCAAGTTGTTGCCCATTTCGGCAGCTCCGGCTGCCCGTGGGCTGCCCATTTTGGGCAACAAGAGCAGCCCGAGGGGCTGCCCCAACAGCCCCTTGATTTTATTAAAAAAAAATTTGGTAAGTTGGCCGGAATCCGGCGATGGAGCTCCGGCGACGGCAATGACGACTAGGATTTTCAAAAGGTGTTTTGAAATATCAAAGTGTCATGGGCCTTGAGTTGTTGGACCATTGGATGGCTAACATATTTGTGAAATTTAAATGGGCCAAAATGTCTTTGGTGAAAAAAGATTTTTTGGGCCCTTAAGTTTAAAATTACAAAAGTTGCAAATATTTTCTCATGAAATAAATAATTGAAGTTGGACTTTAATTATTTATAGTAAATTGTGATTTACAAGAAATTCGGTTATAAATAAATTAATTAGAAAGTAGACAAAGGTGTTTGTATACTTTATTGATTTAGTTTATAATCGTGGCGGTTAGTGATTGGATCAAGATATATAATATTGGATCAATTAATTATTGTGATAATTAATTGATGGTGTATGATATGTGATATTATGCATGAAGGATGATCAAAAGCCCAAGCCCAAGTTGCTAGGTGTATGCTAGGATATTTTGTGTTGAATGATTGTAATAATTATCAATTTATAAAGTGGGCTTGGTTTATGGCCCGTTCCCACCCCATGAGATGTATCCCTATTTGCCATGGATATTTATTTGTAAATATTAGTATAGTGGAAGATCAAGATTGGAAGATGGTGGCCTTGATGATTATGAAGATCGAAGACATGTAAATATTGGAAGCTAATGTAATAGTTGCATTTGCATCCCATGCATTTCCCTAGGATTGGACCTAGGCCCGTGTTTAGCTCACACGGGCCATTAGTTTTGGGGCGATTGATCATCCTTGTTTTGTTTACTGTTTATAATATATGCATGATATGTTATAAATAATGAGTATGTGCGTTATTATTATGATAATAACAAAGTTGCATGAATCCGGCAAACATACGATCAAACATGGCGAGCTTTTAAATAAAATTAATGATGAGACCTTTCAAAATTAAAAACCCTCATTTTGAATAAGATTCAAAATTAATATCAAGCCCGAAAAGGGGAATTATAAATTTGTTTATAATTTCCATGTCTTCCATCGACAATGGGTGCATGATGAACGCTACCCGTGCTCGGGGCTCGGCTCATATTATTGGGGGGGCCTTGGGTGCCGGAAAGCTGTGACATCCATTGACATGGTGATGTGAACTACGTGGAACTCCCATGATTTCGGCTCATATTATTGAGGGAACTCATGGCGACCGTCCATTAAGGTTCGACATCGATGGGTAAGGCTTGACACGTAAAGATGAACGACGTCATATTATTGGGTCCTAATCAAACGTGAGAAAAAAGTTTACGTAGAGGGTTGCATGGAGATGCAATCGGAAACTACCTTTTAGGAATTGTGATTGGCTGATATTATTCAGGATCATAATTCGCTAATTGGACCTTGCGTACCTACTGAGGAAAGGAGTTTCCCGTTTTCACTAGAGGGTAGTGAAAGATGTCAAAACAGTGGGAGCGAAAATTTATAAAGTAAAAGTCCATACTTTATATCTTACCAAATATTTTGAAATAGTCATCAACATTTATCTGTTCTTACTCTTCAGTACAAATTGTGACAATGTCTTCGATTCGCAATCCGCTATCTGCAATACTCTAAAAACACAAATTAACTGGACCTAATTACCTCACTTGGCTAAGAAACCTGAAAATCGTCTTGAATTCGGAAAGGATAGCATATACACTAACTGAGTCGCCCCTATTGAGGCTCCGACTAGCTGCACACCTGAGGAATTGCAGACTTATAAGAAATGGTGTGACCATGACTTGAAAGCCAAGTGTTATATGCAGGCTTCTATGAATGATGAGCTACAGAGGCGTTTTGAGGATGCAAAGAGTGCTGCTGACATTCATTTGCATCTCAAGGAGCTCTTTGAGAGCAAACACGTCCTCTTAGGCATGCGACAGTCAAGGAGATGATCACTTTGCGCATGCGAGATGGGGCCTCGGTCCATGAGCATGTCCTAAAGGAGATTGGGCTCGTGGACAAACTCGTTGGCATGGATTTGATGTTGCCTTTGGAGTTGACATGGTGAATTTCAATATGAACAAGATGGAGCCGACCCTTGAGGAGTTGGTGAACATGTTTGTGACCTTTGAATCCACCATCAAGAAAGAAAAGCCGGTTCTTTATGTGGGTTCTTCATCTGGTACGAGGATTGATCCACATGGGAAGGGAAAGAAGCGTTCTTTCCAATTTCCCAAGAAGAACGTGCCCTTGATGAGGCAATCTCCGAATCCCGTTGTGGCAGCCACACCAGTTAAGGCTGACACGACTGCTGATGTATGTCATCACTGCAAGAAGCCTAGACATTGGAAGCGTAAATGCTGGGAATATCTTGCCCAGAAGGGTTCTGGAAATGGTATGTTCTATATTGAAGTAAACATTTCAATTAACTCTACTTCTTGAGTATTAGATACCGGCTGTGGCTCACATCTTTGTAATGAGTTGCAGGTGATGGGAAGAACTAGGAGACTAAGGGAATGTGAGACCTTCTTGAGGATGGGCAATGGAGCAAGAGTTGCTACCAAGGCCGTAGGAGATGTTTACCTATTGTTGAACAATAATTTTAAGTTAAATTTTTAAGAGATGTTTTGTTTGTACCTGATTTGGTAGGAAAACATTGTTTCCATTTCTATGTTGATAAAGATGGATATTCTTGTTTATTTGGCAAAGGTGTTTGCAATATTTACAAGAATGAATGTTTGATTGGTACTGGAGAACTTGAAAACGATCTCTATAACTTAAAATTGAAAGATATTCCACTAAATGTCCATTTAAAGGCAGACTCCATATGAGATATGGATGGGTAAGCCTCCCAGATATTCTTATCTTAGAATATGGGGGTGCCCTGCTTATGTGAAGCAGGTAGTGGGAGATAAATTGGATAGTCGATCCATTTTATGTTACTTTGTGGGATATCCAAGGAATTCAGTTGGATACTATTTCTATCATCCACAAAAAAAAGGTGTTTGTTTCTAGGAATGCAACCTTTTTGGAAAAGGAATTTCTATTGGATAGAAATTGGGAGATGATAGAACTCGAAGAGGTTCGAGAGACACCCACAATTGAAGAACCCACACCCGAAGAGCCAAGAGAGGAGATACAAGCTCCTAGAAGACCCGAGAGAGTCTCGAGACCCCTATGGGGTATGGTCTGCTTCTTGAAGAGGGCCATGATGAGCCTATCCATGGATGTGATCCAAGGACCTTTAAGGAATCGTTATCTGATGCCGATTCATCCAAGTTGCTTGAAGCAATGGAATCTGAGATGAATTCGATGCATTCGAACCAAGTGTGAAATCTCGTGGATCCAAATGAGGGAACTGTTCCCATAGGGTGTAAATGGATTTACAAGAGGAAACTTGGGGCGGATGGGAAGGAATTGACCTTCAAAGCGCGATTGGTGGCAAAAAAATATACTCAAAGACAAGGAGTTGACTTTGAGGAAACTTTTTCTCCAGTTGCAATGTTCAAGTCGATAAGGATATTGCTAGCCATAGCTGCATGGTATGACTATGAGATATGGCAGATGGATGTTAAGACAGCCTTTCTTAATGGGGATATTAAGGAAAAGATTTACATGTCTCAACCTGTAGGGTTTACATCTGTCGGAAGTGAGCATATGGTATGCAAACTTCAGAGATCTATTTATGGTCTAAAGCAGGCATCTAGGAGTTGGAACCTCAGATTCGATAGTACAATCAAAGAGTTTTGTTTTACTAAGAATCCTGAGGAACCCTGTGTGTATAAGAAGGTCAGTGGGAGTGCTGTGACATTCCTGGTACTTTATGTTGATGACATTCTAATCATTGGGAATGATGTAGGAATGTTGCAATCAACTAAAATATGGTTAACAAGTAAGTTCTCGATGCAAGACTTGGGTGAAGCATCTTTTGTATTAGGAATACAGATATATAGAGATAGATCAAGAAGATTGCTTGGTCTCACCCAGTCCACATACATTGATACCATCGTGAAGCGGTTCTCGATGGATGAGTCCAAGAGAGGACATCTACCAATGTGTCATGGCGTGTCCCTATCCAAGTCTATGTCTCCCAAGACTGATGCAGAGATAGCGGC
>NC_133314.1:13108554-13111993 GCF_012295235.1 Primulina huaijiensis | reverse complement strand
AATACAGATCTATAGAGATAGATCAAGAAGATTGCTTGGTCTCACCCAGTCCACATACATTGATACCATCGTGAAGCGGTTCTCGATGGATGAGTCCAAGAGAGGACATCTACCAATGTGTCATGGCGTGTCCCTATCCAAGTCTATGTCTCCCAAGACTGATGCAGAGATAGCGGCAATGACAAGCATTCCTTATTCATCTGCGATTGGTAGCATCATGTATGGAATGATATATGCACGTACTGACGTGGCTTTCGCACTAAGTGTAGTGAGTAGATATCAATCGAACACTGGTCTTCCACATTGGAAAGCTGTGAAAGATATCGTTAAGTATTTGAGAAGGACCGATAAATTGTTCTTGGTCTATGGGGGTGGAGAACTGAAATTGGAAGGCTATACCGACTCTAGCTTCCAAAGTGATATCGATGACTCGAAGTCAACCTTTGGGTTTGTATTCATGCTCAATGGTGCTGCTGTCTTTTGGAAGAGTTCCAAGCAAGACAATACTACGGATTCCAGCATAGAGGCCAAATACATTGCTGCATCAGATGCAGCAAAGGAGGCTGTTTGGATAAGGAATTTCGTCCAAGAGTTGTGCGTCATTCCTAATGGAGTTGCTCCTGTCCCGGTGTTTTGTGACAACACGGGAGCTGTAGCTCAAGCAAAGGAGCCTAGGTCTCATCAGAAGTCCAAACACGTATTGAGAAAGTATAACATCCTCCGAGAGATTGTGGAAAGAGGAGAAGTGTCGATTGACACAGTCGGCTCCGCAGATATTGTTGCTGATCCACTAACTAAGCCTTTACCTGGACCATTATTCGAGAAGCATCGCGAATCGATGGGTTTGAAGCATATGGGTAGTTTGCTCTAGTGCAAGTGAGAGATTGTTAGAGTAGGTGCCCATCGAGCCAAGTGTTGGCCGAGTGTTCACAATGAAACTCTATGTATAAGCAATATTTATTTTAATAATATTTGAAATTATTATTTTGGCAATTCTTTATCTGTATACACATGCTAGTTGCATAGATAAAGCCCTTGAATATACAAATAGTAGATAGAATATGAGATGCTCATATGATGAGTATCATAAACTCATATTTGGAATACTGTATATTCTAAACAGTTCCTAGTCGATTCAGCCGCCGCTAAGAAGGATATAGGCCGCTCGAGTTCGAGACTAGTATCTGCGATGTGAGTACCATGTTTCATTGGTAGGGGACATTGTGATGTCCGAGCATGCAGATAGATGCTCCTGGTAGAGTGCACTGAACAACCCTCCATAAAGGACTTTCCAAGTGGTTCTCACTTATCGAGTGGAAACGTCCTAGTTTATGGTTGTACACCATTAGTCCTTATGAAACGGGACAACATTGAGACTCTATGTGCTACCATTACACTTTGACTTGTTTACTGACTCTCATGGGGTCATCAGGTGGCAAGGTTGGGTGTTTTGGCGAAACATATAGGAGTCGATGCACTGTAGTCCGGGATTCACCGCTTACCTTCGGGTATGGATATCCTATGTGTATGTAGTATGAAATCTTTGATCGGAGTATGGTGGTAATTATGAAAGAGGTTTCATAGATTACACCATCCATGCAACTACGACATGACACATAGTATCGATTCATTGACAACTCTCGATATGCCAATGGTTGTCGAATCGGTCGGCATATATGAGATGAAGGGACTGTACTGTACGCTAACCATAATTGAATGGTTCTTGCATGCACTATCATTTGATACCTAGGGAATCATGTAAGCGATGCTGCTAGGCGTTTAACATGATTGGTTGGGTACTATCAGACTTGAGTTCTGACGTTCTTATTATCAAGGAGTTGATAAGTAAGAATGGAGCAATTGGGGTATGCTCGTATAAGGACATGTTTAGTCCGAATCACATGGAGATGTGAACCCACGGCTAGTTGTATCAATGAACCATTGAGGGCCACACAAGTACTAGCTTTCTAGATCCCGTTGAGAAGTAAAATAGTTCAATGTGTTGAACGGCTTATAAATGAGTTTATAAGCGTAAGGAAAAATAGAAGTATGACTTCTATGAGAGAATGTAACTTTTAATTTATAAATGTGTTCCTAAAATTAAAAGTTGGCCAAATAAATAATGTATTTGAAAATTGTGATTTTCATAAACATTATTATGGACTAAATTAAATTAATTCAAGTGTTGAATTAATTAAACACTAGTGGACCTAGTAGAGTCCAAATAATTAAATTAATTCAAGTGTTGAATTAAGTAAATAACATTGGGCCTTGTAGAACCCAATTGTAAATAATTATTCAACTAGTGGGCTAGAGTTAAATCAAGTAAAGTTTAAATGGTCTCAAATGTGTTTGAGATATTTAAATAAAAGTCCATGGGCTTTGTAATTGTTACAAACCCAAATAGAATGCATGCATGAGAGGTGAAGGGTTGAGAGACAACTTTTTCAATATCCAAGGCATGGCATGCACATGCCTAGTCTAACTTTTTCAACAACCAAGAAAACACTCCTCCCTATTCTCCAGAAACACAATGGCCAAAAATTTGAAGAACATTCTCTCAAAATTTTTCTCTCATCTTGTTCTTCAATAGTTGGAGAAACAATTCTCTTCTCAAAGAAAAATGCCATACATTTTTTAGTGCAAGTGTAAGGTGGATCTTCCTAGTTAGTGGTGGGATTGATTTTGAAGGAAAGAAAGAATCTTGTAGATTGTCTACCTTCAAGAGCTAAGTTGTTTACAACTTATTTGGAGCCATTACATCAATCTTTGAGATTGATAGGTATATTTCTAAACACACTATTAATGTCATTTTTGGGTTTTTGTATTTGCTACACATTCTAGTGAGGTGTTCGAATTTTTCCTTGTTGAAAAACAATTTTAAAACTTCCGTTGCGCATTTGAACACCTAAAATCGATCCCCTTTCAGTGAACTACGTGGAACTCCCATGATTTCGGCTCATATTATTGAGGGAACTCATGGCGACCGTCCATTAAGGTTCGACATCTGTGGGTAGGGCTTGACACGTAAAGATGAACGACGTCATATTATTGGGTCCTAATCAAACGTAAGACACAAGTTTACGTAGAGGGTTGCATGGAGATGCAATTGGAAACTACCTTCTAGGAATTGTGATTGACTGATATTATTCGGGATCATAATTCGCTAATTGGACCTCACGTACCTACTGAGGAAAGGATTTTCCCGTTTTCACTAGAGGGTAGTGAAAGATGTCAAAACAGTGGGAGCGAAAATTTATAAAGTAAAAGTCCATACTTTATATCTTACCAAATATTTTAAAATAGTCATCAACATTTATCTGTTCTTACTTTTCAGTACAATTTGACAATGTCTTCGATTCGCAATCCGCTATCTGGAATACTCGACAAACACATATTAACTGGACCTAATTACCTCACTTGGCTAAGAAACCTGAAA
>NC_133314.1:13097825-13101003 GCF_012295235.1 Primulina huaijiensis | reverse complement strand
CAAATTAAAAACTTAGACTTATAATAATTATTTAAGCTTAAACCTAATTTTTCATAATTTTATAAAGCTTAAAACTAGGCTTTTCAATTAACTCGTTAATTGACGTTTCGTGCGACGATTAAATCCCGAATAAATCCAAAACTCGTTATTTTGATCCCAAATTTTTAACATAACTTTTTTATGATTTAATATACCCTTCCAAGTCATTAACCGCCCTCGTGGACCCATGAATCANATAATGATGCATCATCTTTAAACATAAACATTTTCATAAACCTTTTCATAAACATTTTCATATCAACATAAACATACTCATATTTATATCTGTATCCATATTCGTATCCATATTCATATTCATATTCATATTCATATTCGTGTATGTTGAATTCAGATCGTGATTGTGACTCGTATTCTTAATCTTAATGGGCGATGGATCCATCTAAAGAAACCACAGTACTGGGCGGGGGGGGGACACCAGCAACACTCTCACAGGTCAACTGGGCCCTGGCCAACGTATTAACATATCATGGCATTGGAAATACGATCGTCGGGGCTCCCTCTGGGGCCTTTTCCCATAAATGGGCTCCCTCTGGGGCCTTCTCCCCTCACGACACCTCCAATCATATTCATCGTATTCGTATTCGTATCAACGGAAACACGATCGTCGGGCTCCCACTGGGACCATAACCCTCACGATATTTCCAACATATTGCAGTAGTCACAATCCCTTCACGTCCTTCAACATGGTATCATCACTTAATAAAAACATCATATAATATCATTTTTATTTTGAAACCGAGCATGCAACATGTCTTTTAAATGCCCATATTTAAATCATAAAATCATAGATATTTAAAAATCATAACTTAACATATTAAAAATCATGAACATCCATAAACATTTTAACATTGTAAATGTTTGAAATAAACATTTTAGCATATTAAATCATAAAACATTAAACATATTATATTAAAAATCCATAAACATTTAAAATTGACATATTAACATATAAACATCCATAATCATTTAAAATAATCATATTAGCATATAAAATAGCATTTAGGACACTGCCATGACGTTTACTAATTTCTAGGTGGTAAAAAGACTATTTTACCCCTGGATGTAAAATTTTTCGNGTTGACGACGAAGAACGGAGGGACACCTTGGCTAGCTTTCTACTTGAAACTTTGAAAAACCCTCTTGGAAGCTATGTATGTGTGCCGTGTGTGTGTAGGGTGGTGAGGAGAGAATTTTCAGATTTTGAAGTAGGGTGGCCGATTGTTTGTGGTGAGTAGGGTAGGGTTTAATATATTTTATACACTAATTAACTACTAACTAGGCTTTGGCCTATTAAGCCAATTAAATTAAGCTCATTAGTCTAATTAGGTTTTAAATAAAATATTAACAAGGTTTTGGTAAAAATAAATTTGTGAATTTATTAGCCGTATTGCTAAAAAGCTCGTATTTTATTTGAAAAACCAATACCGATAAAATTTACGTCCCGGCGTATAAAATCACCTCAAAACCCCATATTTTCAAAAATACTAAAAAGCAACACTCATATTTTAAATTATTAAAAACAATCATTTAATAAAAATATTTTCTATTTTTTTTCAGCCCTCGGTCTCCGTTCCTCGATCGCAACTCGAATAATCTTTTAAAAATTCATTTTAATGCAACAATGTGGAAAAGTATATTTTAAACATGTAAATATGCACAACATAATTAATTCATGCAATTAAAACATTTAATTAAAATATAAGAGAATTTAATAATTATATGCATGTGGTTCGCGTGGACTTTTAAATCTTCGGGGCGTTACAATCTCCCCCCCTTAAATTGAATTTCGTCCTCGAAATTCGACTATCTTTAATAACCCAAAGTTTAGACTTAGTTATAGTATCCCAAAAATCCACGCTTCCGCTGCGCTACTCTGGTAAAACTTAAGTTCTAGAATGTCCTTACGTCTCCTTGATCCCAATTAAATTTTCCTTCTAAATCCTTATTTTCAAATCGCAACTTAAAAAGATTCATACTGACTTAGTGCTTATTACTATTATAACCTCGAATTTCAATTTTTATTACGATTCCCAATATTAAAAGATGGATGACCATACTTATTGTATATTATTTTCCTTATTTTATACCCAAAATATTTATCAACTTATCAAATTTCAATTTTAAAATCCCAAACGCATCCGCTAATGCTTAGATTTTTCAAGCCTAATATTGTTTCATCCTTAAAAACCCTTAATTAAAATTTCTTATAATACTAAAACTAAGATATCCCAAAGTTTTGAATATTCTTAAAAGTCTAAATATTCAAAATTCTTACCATATAACCCATTCAATTCGTACTTATTGCTAAACTAGTCCCCAAATTCCTTAATATTTGCAACAATCAATTCTTAATTTCCTCAAAAATTATCCTAATTGATCCTTAATTTCGAAAATTCCTACAGTTAACCCATAAGTTTTTGGCATTCTTAATTTCCTTCTACAAGTTTCTCATAACATAATTTCGATAAATTTAACTTATTTACCCAAAAATCAATTCCTATTACCAATCTTACCTTTCATCAAACTTAAGATCCCACTTTATACATTTCTATACTCCCAAATATCATTACAATCCTCGAATAATTATTACTTATGAGTAATTCTCAAAAATTAATTCAACTAGTAACCACGAATCATAAATAGTTTCTTAGAAAATCTACGTGTCCCAAAAACATTCATAATATTCACAATTAACTTATAGCCCAAAAAGTAGAACGTCAATACTAAAACCCAAAAATCAACATAGTCCAATTCCACCACAAAATCAACATGCTTTGAAATCAATAATTTCTTATTTCACGTATAAAAATTCTAAAGAATATAAATCATATATCATCATAACACTATTAAACATGTGACGTAAACATATAATTCATTTACTTATGTAGGTAACAACATATTAAATAATATAAAGCATGTAAAATTACAATTTGAGGCTAGACGACTGATCTTCCCGGCACTGATGGTGGCACAACCCTTTACAGGACCTTTGCTCTGATACCAACTGAAACGTCTGCCTTTCGTTTTCTTAAAATGTGCTAGAAATAATTTTTTTTTTTAAACCTCCCTAGCATCGGCCGAACCACAAAATTTACATAAAATATTTTGGACATCATTT
>NC_133314.1:13096442-13097725 GCF_012295235.1 Primulina huaijiensis | reverse complement strand
TCGGTGGTCAACCTGGTGCGCACTTCCTCAGCAAAATATTTGGAGCAGAAAACCTCCGTGAAGCGTGTCCAAGTCAGTGTAGCCAGATTCAGGTCTACTGAAGCTCCTTCCCACCATAAGCGGGCATCTCTTCCGAACAGATAAGAGGCACAACGAACTCGATCTGCATCTCCAAGCTCCATGAACTCGAAGATAACCTCGAGGGACTTGATCCAGCCCTCGGCAACCATGGGGTCCGTCGTCCCTAAGAACTCCTTAGTACGCATCTTCATGAATCTCTCATAGACAGCCTCGGGCCCTGTCAGCCTGGCTGCTCCAGCATTGTCCCCCGCAAACTGTGCGAAGAACCTAGTCATCCCAGCTAGCATCTGGGCATTCATGTCGGGTGGAGGGGGTGGAGGTCCGAATCCCCCTTGTCCTCGATCCTCACCGTCTTCACGACGGCGCTCATCATTACCTCTCGGGCGTCCAACCTGGCGTCTAGAAGGCATACTGTTCCATACAAAACCCATACGTAACCAACATGCATAATTCCATAATTTAATTTAAATTTAAATACTGAACAATAAAAAAAAATCGGTACGTAAAATAATTCATGAAAACATGCTGTTAAATAATTCATGCTTTAAATAAAATGCGTAAATGTAAAACTTACAGACCGAAGACGTGACTTCATGAGCTTCTCGAGGTCAGTAGTAGTGCAACCCTGTACAGAACCATTGCTCTGATACCAGCTGTAAAGGCCTAAAAATCCGTATTTGAAAATTTGCGGAAAAATTAAAAATTTTCTTTTAAACTAAATAAAATATCCAGTTCACAAAATAAACTGTTGAATAACGTATCATGTTTAAAAATAGCAGCGGAAGAAATTAATGTTGTAAAAATAACTGTAAAAAGTTTATTCAACGGTAGATAAAAATGTTTGAGCGATAACAACAATAAATGCTGAAAATGAGGTCCTCGGGTCCCACTACTGCCGACTCGAGCTGGCTCACTGATCCCTTCCCTCGGTCCCGACATCATCAGTACCTACAACAATCAAGTCTAGTGAGCCTAAAGACTCAGCATGCATATATCGTAAATAACAAGTAAATAAATAATAAAGTCGCATGCAAGTGAAAATTTCCTGTACTGAGGTGTAACGTAAAATATCATTTCAATGGTAATTATAGTACGTGCATAACTGAACTGAAAATATCATAGTGAAAATGTTTGCTCCTTGGAGCCCTGTAATGAAATAACTTGTAATAATTTTCTGGTGAGATTATGGTCTACGCAAGTGG
>NC_133314.1:13037044-13094758 GCF_012295235.1 Primulina huaijiensis | reverse complement strand
AAAAAAATCTGTGCAGAATTTTACAAAAATTTGCTGTCATATTTCGGTTTTCTTGCATGAAATCGTGTACATATGATGTTTAAAAATACCTATATGGCTTGATTGAAGAGAAAAGGAAAACATATACATGCCTTGATGTCGTTTGAATGAAAAACGAAAGAATACGGCGACGCGGCGCGGAGGAGACGGAGTTACTTCTCTTGTTTTCTTTCTTGTTTTTCCTCCTTATTTTACCCTATGCTCTCACGGTTTTTCAGTGCTGAAGGAGGCTGGAATTTTCGAGATTATGGAGTGGGAGGGAGTCTAGGAACTTAAATGGGAAGATACAAGATAAAGGGAAGGGAAAATATTCTTTCTATCTACTAGTTTGAGTGATAAGGAAAAGAATGATGTCAAAGATTTTTCTTGGGGATATTAGAGGTGCATAAGGACGATTTTGAGGTCTAGGTGCAAAGGGAGAATTGGTTTAATTAAATCTTGGTAGTGATTTAAAAGTTGGGGAGGATAAATCTATCTAGAATATTTAAGGGGATAAATAAAGAATGAGTTGAAATAAAAATCACAATTAAATCTTTAAAAAAACAACATGGCCGATTTTATCTAGCTAGGTTGGGTGGGATCTTGCTCCATTAATTATCATAGAAGATTTGTTGTGATATAATTATCTCTCAATAAAAATAGATAGGAAGACTATTAATTAAATGGGTTGTCAAATATTTTTAAATCTTAAACAAGGGTGGCCGATTTTTCTACTAAATAAATGGGGTAGGAAAATTGCTTAATTATCAATTAATGAGGATTAAAAGTGTAGGAATTATCAAACCAAGAAATGATTAAGGAAATGATATCAATGGAGAGTTGCCAAAATAATCAAGATTGGGTTGGATAATGAGGGGGCCGAAATTTTGAATGCTAAATTAGGTAGAAATATTGCTTAATTCATGTATTTTAAATATTTAAAGTTTTATCTACCCATTAAGTATTAATTAATTAGTTAAGGAATAACATTATCTTGCATACATGGTTAGATATTTAAATCTTAAAGGTAAATTTACTATCATGATAAATTATAATTTCTTAACTAAAATAAGTCTAGATTAACTTATCTCAATTGGTCACATATTTAAATTTAGGCTATTAATTAAATTATTGGACATAAAGAATTTATTTGCTACTTATCTCAAGTTAATTAAATAAATCCCTAAACCTTCTTTTATTTTAAAATGATTTATTATTTATCTTAAATAAATTCTAAGAATATTTTCTTAATATTAAAATTTATTTCTTTACTCCAACTCCGGTCCGGCCTCACTTAATGAACTGAAAAGAATAAAATTTAAACTACTGAATAAAATACTTAGCTTCAAAGAATGCATTTAAATACTCATGCAATGAATTCAATTTAATTAAAAAAAAATTAGAATTATGCATGGCTTATACGCAGTCTAATTACGGGTTCTACAGGGCGTCATTCCTAATGGAGTTGCTCCTGTCCCGGTGTTTTGTGACAACACGGGAGTTGTAGCTCAAGCGAAGGAGCCAAGGTCTCATCAGAAATCCAAACACGTATTGAGAAAGTATCACATCCTCCGAGAGATTGTGGAAAGAGGAGAAGTGTCGATTGACAAAGTCGGCTCCGCAGATATTGTTGCTGATCAACTAACTAAGCCTTTACCTGGACCATTATTCGAGAAGCATCGCGAATCGATGGGTTTGAAGCATATGGGTAGTTGGCTCTAGTGCAAGTGGGAGATTGTTAGAGTAGGTGCCCGTCGAGCCAAGTGTTGGCGTAGTGTTCACAATGAAACTCTATGTATAAGCAATCTTTATTTTAATAATATTTGAAATTATTATTTTGGCACATCTTTATCTATATACCCATGCTAGTTGTATAGATAAAGTCTTTGAATATACAAATAGTAGAAAGAATATGAGATGCTCATATGATGAGTATCATGAAACTCATATTTGGAATACTGTATATTCTAAACAGTTCCTAGTCGATTCAGCCGCCGCTAAGAAGGATATAGGCCGCTCGAGTTCGAGACTAATATCTGCGATGTGAGTACCATGTTTCATTGGTAGGGGACATTGTGATGTCCGAGCATGCAGATAGGTGCTCCTAGTAGAGTGCACTGAACAACCCTCCATAAAGGACTTTCCAAGTGGATCTCACTTATCGAGTGGAAACGTTCTAGTTTATGGTTGTACACCATTAGTCCTTATGACCCGGGACAACATTGAGACTCTATGTGCTAGCATTACACTTTGACTTGTTTACCGACTCTCATGGGGTCATCAGGTGGCAAGGTTGAGTGTTTTGGCGAAACATATAGGAGTCGATGCATTGTAGTCGGGGATTCACCGCTTACCTTCGGGTATGGATATCCTATGTTTATGTAGTTTGAAATTTCTGATCAGAGTATGGTGGTAATTATGAAAGGGGTTTCATAGATTACACCATCGATGCAACTACGACATGACACATAGTATCGATTCATTGACAACTCTCGATATACCAATGGTTGTCGAATCGGTCGGGATATATGAGATGAAGGGACAATATTGTACGCTAACCATAATTGAATAGTTCTTGCAGGCACTATCATTTGATACCTAGGGAATCATGTAAGCGATGCTGCTAGGCGTTTAACATGATTGGTTGGATACTATCAGACTTGAGTTATGACGTTCTTTTTATCAAGGAGTTGATAAGTAAGAATGGAGCAATTGGAGTATGCTCAAATAAGGACATGTTTAGTCCGAATCACATGGAGATGTGAACCCACGACGAGTTGTATCAATGAACCATTGAGGGCCACACAAGTACTATTTTTCTAGATCCCGTTGAGAAGTACAATAGTTCAATGTGTTGAACGGCTTATAAATGAGTTTATAAGCGTAAGGAAAAATAGAAGTATGACTTCTATGAGAGAATGTAACTTTTAATTTATGAATGGGTTCCTAAAATTAAAAGTTGGCCAAATAAATAATGTATTTGAAAATTGTGATTTTCATAAACATTATTATGGACTAAATTAAATTAATTCAAGTGTTGAATTAATTAAACACTAGTGGACCTAGTAGAAAATTAAATTAATTCAAGTGTTGAATTAATTAAATAACATTGGGTCTTGTAGAGTCCAATTGGAATAATTATTTAACTAGTAGACTTGAGTAAATTCATGTAATATTTAATTAGTCTCAAATATGTTTGAGATAATTAAATTAAGTCCATAGATTTTTAATTGTTAAAAATCAAATAACATTGCATGCATGGGAGGTGAAAGGTTGGGAGACAACTTTTTCAATCTCCAAGGCTTGAGATGCTAAAAGGTGTTTTAACTTTTCCCACAACCAAGACAACTTATCCTCCTCCCATTACACATACTTTGGCCGAAAAAAATTGGTGTGTCAATTCTCTCAAAATTTTTCTCTCATCTTGTTCTTCAATAGTTGGAGAAACAATTATCTTCTCAAAGAAAAATAACCTACATTTTTTAGTGCAAGTGTAAGGTGGATCTTCCTAGTTAGTGGTGGGCTTAATTTTGAAGGAAGGACTCAAGAACAAGGAGAGCTTGTAGATTTGTCTTGCCTTTGAAGAGCCAAGTTGTTTACAACTTGGTTGGAGCCATTACATCAATCTTTGAGATTGATAGGTACATTTCTAAACACACTATGAATGTCATTTTGTGTTTTTGTATATGCTACACATTCTAGTGAGGTGTTCGAATTTTTCTTGTTGAAAAACAATTTTAAAAACTTTCGTTGCGCATTTGAACACCCTTAACCGATCCCTTTTCAACTCTCTCTGGTTCTCTCCTCTGCTTCGTCTCCACTGATCTTCTCTTTATATAGGCAAGAAACTGAACGTACAATGAGACTCAATAATTGTATCTGTTGCATCTTGAATTTGTTCCTTGGACTTTGTGTCTCGACTTTTCGACTACCCTTCTAGAACATTTGTATTTAATTCTCTGATGCAACGTTCATTATTGTCCTTTGACTGGACAATTGCTCTGTACCTTTGTCCATAGTTGGAATCCACTTGAATGAGTTTGTCTTGTTTTTCAACTTAAAGATTCTAACTGATGCTCTGAACTAGTCAGCTGAACTGATCTTTAGTTGGGCTAGCGAAATCAGTTGACTCGTCAGTTGAACTGATTTCGCTCTTGTTCAGTTGAACTGATCAGCTGGGCTCTTCATCAGTTGAACACTCTTTCGGCTGGCAAGGCTTCTGAGTTTCTCCTGCTGAACCACCTAACAGCTGAACAATAAACTGAACTCCTCATTTGACATATCAGTTTGTTCGATCAGTTGGGTCTTCAGTTTGTGATTTAGACAACTCGTAACTGATCCTAGCTTCTGCACACTAAGGTAAATCACTAGTAACAAAAATAACAAGTTTTGTTAACATCAAAATCAAGATTGCGAAATTGTTATAAAGTTCCAACAATCTCTCCTTTTTTTATGATCACAAAACTCGAGCAATTAAAGCGATATACATTAATTAAAACACTTTTAAAAACTTTTAAGGTTCGAGGGTTAGTACACTTAAACAACGTTAAAATCGCCCCCCATACCAATTGAATTTAAATTTAAAAACAGGTAAAAAACAATTTTTCAGTTTGAGGATAAAAGAAAACTCCCCCTCAAAAACTGAATTTAAAAACTCGTATTTGAAAAGTAATTATCTAAGCATCCATTCAGAGGTTATAATCATTCAAGTAATGTAGACAAGAAATCTGGAAACATCCATTCAGTCACAATGAAACACAACTGGATAAACTTGATGTTTATTTAATCAAATAAACTTCCTTGTATTTTACATTTGAGTACATACATCAGTTGTAAGGAAAATTGCTACGACAATAGCGTATTTTAAACAACATCAGTTATCAGTCGATTTATGTATGATGAAATTGGATATACAAACAACTGGTTGCCTTGACTGCTTGAAATACTGCACTGGTCATGAGTTCAATTTGCTAGAGAAACGAGCTAATTTGCCTTGAACTTGATTTCTTTGTTGGCTAACCGGTCGAGCAGACTAAAATTAACTCAACTGAAGCTAAACCGCATTGATCTGATATATCAATGAAGCGGCGTTATACTGTTGGTGATTAATCTCCTTTTTAATCATCCAACATCCCAGCATGGCTAAGCTTCGTTTGTTTGTCAGCTGAACTGGTAGTGTAACGCCCCAGATTCGACGACTGTCATCACTGTACCAAGACGAGTCTTTCCAGCGTACTTATGTCCTCACTCGCACGCACTCTAGAAAACTTCTCAGGAGGTCACCCATCCCAGAATTTCCCCAAGTCAAGCACGCTTAACTTTGGAGTTCTTATGTGATGAGCTACCGAAAAGAAGATGCACCTTCGTGGTATGAGTATTACATATCAAATCTTTTAAGCCCTCTTCAACTGTACAGTCCATTACATTGAACAGTCTCGTAATCCCTCTCCTTTCGGTGTAAGATCGGTTCATTCATGTTCCCTCCACCTAGAAGTCTGTCAGGAGCTGCTCATTGTCCGTGTAACCTCATGGCACCGGCGATCACCCCCGCCCTCTTCTGCCCCTGGCCTCACATGCCCACCAGCTTCCGCTTGGTTCGTCCCCGAACCCACACCGTACTAGAAGAGGTCGGCTCTGATACCAACTGTAACGCCCCAAATTCGACGACTGTCCTCACTGTATCAATACGATTCTTTCCACCGTGCTTATGTCCTCACTCACACGCACCCTAGGAAACTTCCCAGGAGGTCACCTATCCCAGAATTGGCCCAAGTCAAGCACGCTTATGTTTGGAGTTTTTATGTGATGAGCTACCGAAAAGAAGATGCACCTTCGTGGTATGAGTAGTACATATCAAATCTTTTAAGCCTTCTTCAACTGTACAGTCCATTACATTGAACAATCTCGGAATCCCTCTCCTTTCGGTGTAAGATCGGTTCATTCATGTTCCCTCCGCCTAGAAGCCTGCCAGGAGCCGCTAATTGTCCGTGCGACCTCATGGCACCGGCGATCACTCCCCGCCCTCTTCGGCCCTGGGCCTCACAAGAAGGTTAGTGGGAGTGCAGTGACATCCTTAGTGCTTTATGTTGATGACATACTACTCATTGGGAATGATGTAGGGATGTTGCAGTCAACTAAAGTATAGTTAGCTGGTAAGTTCTCAATGAAAGATATGGGTGAAGCATCATATGTATTAGGAATACAGATCAATAGGGATAGATCAAAAGGATGCTAGGGCTCACCCAGTCCACATATATCGATACCATACTGAGGAGATTCTCTATGGAGGAGTCCATGAGAGGATATCTCCCAATGTCTCATGGTGTGAATCTATCCAAGTCTATGTGCCCTAAGACTGATGAAGAGATAGAAACCATGAGCAGCATTCCATATGAATCTGCCATAGGCAGTATTATGTATGGTATGATATCTACTCGACCTGATATTGCATATGCACTGAGTGTTGTAGGCAGATATCAGTCGAATCCCGGTCAACTGCATTGGAAAACAGTAAAGGACATACTTAAGTACTTGAGAAGAACTAAGAATTTGTTCTTGGTATACGGGAGTGGGGAACTAAAATTGGAAGGCTATACTGATTCTAGCTTCCATGCAGATGTGGATGATTCAAAATTGACCTTTGGATTTGTATTTAAGCTCAATGGTGGTTCTGTCCCTTGGAAGAGTTCCAAGCAAGACACCACAGCGGATTCAACCACTGAGGCCGAATACATAGCTGCATCGGATGTAGCAAAGGAGGGTGTTTGGATAAGAAATTTCATCCAAGAGTTAGGTGTCATTCCTCAAACAATTGATCCAGTCCTCGTCTACTGTGACAACACCAGTGCCATTGCGCAAGCAAAGGAACCGAGGTCTCATCAGCGATCCAAACATATACTAAGAAAGTTCCACATAATCCGGGAGATTGTGGGAAGAGGAAACATTTCGGTAGGGAGAGTCTCCTCCGCAGATAACTTTGCTGATCCGTTAAAGAAGCCCCTGCTAGGACCCTTGTTTGAGAAGCATCGCGAAGCAATGGGTCTAAGATCTATGGGTAGTTGGCTATAGGACAAGTGGGAGATTGTAAGAGTAGGTGCCCGACAAGCCAACTTGTGGCTAGGGCTTTATTGACTCTAATGTAAAAAAATCTATATTTTAATACTATTTTACAATTTTATTCGATTATGGCATTATACTTTATCTGTATACCCATGCAAGCCGCATAGATAAAGTGCTTGAATATACAATAGGTACCATTAGGTCTGCGACTCAACGTAAGATCATGAAACTCATTAGGAAGTGTACTGTATATTCTAAACAGGTTCCTAGTCGATTCAGCCGCCTAAAACAAGGATAAAGGTCGCTCGAGCTCGAGACTAGCATCTGTGGAGTAAACACCATGTTTCATTGGTAAGGGCATAGAGATGTCCATTCACACAGATGGGTGATCATGTGATGATGCACGGAACAACCCTCCCTCAGACTATGTAAGTGGTTCCCACTTATCGAGTTAAATAGTCCGCAGTTATGGTTGTACACCATTAGTCCTTTGACCCGAGACAATGTAGGGGCTATACGTACTAGCATGCACTTTGATCCGTTTACCGACTCCATTGAGGGTCATCAGGTGGCGAGTTTGGGTGTAGTTTCGAAATACGTAGGAGCAAATGCATTGTAGTCGGAGATTCACCGTTCGCCTACGGGTGAAGATATCCTATGTGATCTGATGAGTTAATAGTACAAGGAGTCTCTGGCCAGAGCAAGAAATGTGCTTTAGGGAATGGTATTTTCCTAGTTGCACATACCATGCTACTATTAATACTCAAAGATAAATCGCATCGTTATCGAATTCATATGCAACTCTCGATATACCAATGGTTGCAGATTCGATCGGGATATGTGTGTTGAAGGGACCGTACTGTACGCTAACCATGACTAAAGGTTCTTACAGACACTATCAGTGATACCGAGGGGATCATGGGGCGATGCTACTAAACGCTCTTACCATGATCCGATGGGTGCAATCAGAAATATGTTATGACATTCTTGATCAAAGAGATGATGAAAAGAATAGGGTTAACTAGGGTAAACCCGAATAAGAATAAATGTTATTCTGAATCACATGGAGATGTGAACCCACGGCTAGCTGTATCCCTGAACCATTGAGGATCACACAAGTATCAGATTCTGTGTTCCCGTTGAGATAGTCAAATTTCAAGGGATCGAAATTTGGCGACTATAGTTTGATGGAGATCAAACAGGAAGCTTATAAAGGAGTTTATGAGCTGATTCCATAGTATGGAAGAAATGTAAGTTAGCATGATAGCTGAATAAGGAACGAGAGTGGAACTGCCTGTTTTGTGAAAGAGTTCACTAAAACTGGCAGCTGCCAAATATGGTAACTGCCATATATGGTAAGTTCTAAATCTGGTAAGTGAAAATTTTGATCTTCAAAATTTTCGATTTTCATTTTATGAACAATATTTGTATCCTTGGTACATCGACGCTTCGGATCGTCGATCGGGGTTATAATGAGTTCGGAATCATTTTTTTTAGTGAATTTGGAATTTAATGATTAAATGATTGTGCTAGTAGTTTTGAGTACTAATATGCACAAATTCTCATAAATATTCTAGAAGAGCANCTAATTAGATTAGGAGTCTCACTCTATAAATACACCATTAGGGCTCCTTGTTGGATGATGAAAATTGCACACAAAAACCACTCCAAAACCTCTCCGGCCTTGGTTGAAAAGTCTCGGCCACTTCAATTATTTGGGGAAGAAATTTTGGCCAAAAAGCAATTTGGATTTGCTTAATTAATGGTTAAGAATCATTAATTATTGGTTAATTATTGATTAAAAATCAATAAGCACAAAATCATGATTAACAATCATGAAACCCACAACCATCTCACAAATTTTGGTGAAGAAATTTCGGCCCTTTAGTATCTTTCCACCGCCGCACCGCCGTCGCTGCACCGTCTCTAAATTTTGGAAATTCGGAGGCTACAGTATCAATGCATAAATCTTTTGAATTTTCTAGTGCAAATCAAACGAGGATAACAGTTTCTGATCGCGGACCTAATTAGGCGATCAAAAGAGAAGAACCGTTCGTAGAAAATTACAAGAAGGACTATATCCACCTAAAAACCGGAATATTTTGGAGTCCAGCGTTGAGAACACAAAGGTATAATTCTAAACACCCTATAAATGTTTTTGAACACACGACGCCCAAGCAAAAAAATTTTAAACTTCTGCTGCGTCTTGGGTGCGAGAATACGAAGTTCCAACATATTCTTTCTTTATTTCTTTTCATTTTGCTAACTTCTTTTTATTGTAGGTATAAAAATGAATTATTTGTTGTTATCAATTTACATCAAATGCTTGATACAATTGAAGTGGTTATCTTGATTTGTTATTTAATTTTGAAACAATAAATATTTCATCAATTATTATTATTGTTATATTAATAATAATATTTCATTTAGACGATAGCGTGGCTCTACCAGTTGTTCGAAACGAAATATTATGATTTAATACTAACATCTAACAATCTAACTTTTACTTTCTGCAACTAACTTTTACTTTCCGCATCTAACTTTTACTTTACTGCAACTAACTTTTACTTTCCCGCAATGAACTTATTAAATCATATATTTCATTTAGGCAATAGCGTGGCTCTGCCGGTTGTTCTAAATGAAATATAATGATTTAATTTAACATTTACTTTATGCAATTATATATTTATATAGTTATATATAATTATAGGTATCATATATAAAATATCGGTGAATTCGATATTTTCTATAGTGAGAGCTATATTATATTAGGTGTGTGTTTAAATATTTAATTTTCTTGAAACCACTATTTATGGTGGTTTCTTTATTTTACTTTTAGTTAAACAATATTACATAAACCAAGAATAAATCCTTTATCCTTGACAAAATTAATAATTTGTAAACTTCATTATTACATTTGGTAATTTATAAATTAATAATTTTAAACTTAAAATAACCTCTCTGTGGATCGATCTCGTACTTACGAAATATATTACTTGCAGACAACCTACACTTGGGTGAATTATAATTTAAGTAGTAGCAATCATCATATTGGAATCAATGGACATACGATCGTCGGGCTCTCACTGGGACCATAACTCTCACGATATCTCCAACATATCATCGTATTAGTCACAATTACTTCACTTCCTTCAACGTTTCATATTCTCATCACTTTATAAAATTTAAACATGCATATACGTTTTTTCTTTTAAACTAAGCATGCAACATATCTTTTAACGTTTTCGTTTTATCATGGAAACACATAAATATAATAAATCATAACATATTAAATCATAAAATCCATAAACATTTTAAAAATACATTTTTAACATATTAAAAATCCGTAAACATTTAAAATAAAAGTTTTAACATATAAAAATCATAAAAAGCCATAAAAATTTTAAAATCATCATTTTAACATATTAAATCATAAACATTTAAAATAAACATTTTTACATAAAAATCCTTAAACATATAAAATTCCATAAACATTTAAAATAATTATTTTAACATATAAAATTCTATAAACATCCATAACCATTGAAAATAATCATATTAGCATATAAAACAGCATTCACGACACTGTCATGGCGTTTACTAATTTCTAGGTGTAAAATGACCGTTTTACCCCTGGATGACAATTTCACGTTTTCGACTTTTCCTTAATTTTATTGACTATAACATGTCCCAAATAATTATTTAATCTTACATTAATTTTCTCATATTTTTATTTATCTTAAATCGAGGACTTTTAATTTATTCTTTAAATGTGACGTATTAAACCAAACCTTAATATAAAATACCCAAATTAAAAACTTAGACTTTTAATAATTATTTGAGCTTAAATATAATTTTTCATAATTTTATAAAGCATAAAACTAGGTGTTGCAATTAATTCTTTAATTAACGTTTCGCACGGCGATTAAATCCCGGATAAATCCAAAACTCGTTATTTTGATCCCAAACTTTAAACGTAGCATTTTTATTATTTATTCTATCCTTCCAAGTCATGAGCCACACCCGTGGACCCATGGATTCAATTTTAGTTCTTAAAATCTCGTTCTTTACCCTAATCCGATGACCCCGAGCCATATCCCGATTTACTAGAGCCACGCCCGAGCCACCTTGAGCCAAACCCTAGCAAACCCACCTAGGCACCCTCTTGACCAAGCCCAGCCCAAAGATGATGACCCTATCCCACGCACAAACCTTCTGGAACCGAACACAAAATCTGCACATGGAAGAAACCCACGCCTAAGAACTCCTAGCCCACTCGGACTCTTCTAGCCAAGCCACCACCCAGTCCACACGACCCTAACCTTCCCTGGACCACGCCCAGACCCTGCCTAGACCCGTCCAATCCCTAGACCCCACGCTCGAGCCACTTGAATCAGAAGACACAAGCTGCGTGCTTGTGCTTCTTCACGTGCTGTTGCTGTCACTTGGCGTGGAGGCTTCTACCCAGGCCACCACCGAGCCCAGCCCTTCCTAACCTTTGCTTGAACATCATTGGCCACCGTCTAGACCACCTAGCCCAGCCCTCAACCGAGCCACCCCCCTGAAATTCTCGGCCAGACCAGCAACCTCTCGAGAAGAGCCCCAACCAGCGTGGACTCCTCCCAAGGCCGGCTCCGCGATCCCTAGCCCCCTAGGACTCTACCAGACCCTCACACCTGACCCTCCTCGAGCCCCAGCCAGCCCTGGCCAAAGCCCCAAGCCCCATGCAATGAAATCGAGCCATAGCATCTTGTACAAGCCAACCCCACTCACGGTTCCTACTTCTGATTTTATTCCTACGGTTTCAGGTTATTTCTCTCCATGTTTGTAGCTTATTGGGGTGATTAAGGAATCTCTAAAACATGTAAAAGCATCCCTCAACCTATCCTAATCATGGCAGCCCCTTAACAACATAATATTCATGTTTTTTTTTTCATAAAACACACTTTAAAAATCACATATGCTAGAAAAACGAAAATATAACAAAGTGTCTCTTGTTTTTCATGCAAGATAATTTTAAATAAGTACTATGGTGTTATGGATGAGAAAAATGAGAATATGACGTGTCTTTGCGTTTTAAACGCACGATTTTACGTTGACGATTGCGAAGAACGGGGCAAAAACCTTGGCTTGAAACTCCCTTGCAAGTTTAGACTTTTCTTCCAAAATATTGTATGTGTGTGAGCCTTGTATTTGGAGGAAATTTGGGAGAGAAAATCTGATTTTTGAGGCGTGAGGTTGTGTAGGGGTTTGGGGCGATTTAACATATTTTAAACTAATTAATTCATTAAATAAGCTTAAGCCCATTAAGCCCCCAAATTAGGCCCACTAGTGCTTGATTAGGAATTAATTAAAATATTATAATAGTTTTGTTTAAATAAATTTTTGAATTTATTAGCCGGGTTTCCAAAACGTTCGTATTTTTGTTGAAAAACCAATACCGATTAAATTTACATCTCAGCGTATAAAATCACCTAAAAACCCTTTATTTTCAAAAATATGAAAAAGCATCACCCTTAATTTAAATAATTAAAAACTATTATTTAATAAAAAAATTTCCATTTTTTCAGCCATCGGTCTCCGTTCCTCGATCGCAACTCGAATAACCTTTAAAAATATATTTTAATGCAAACATGCATGTAGAAAAATATATTTTAAACATGCAAATATGCACATCATAATTATTAGAGCCCAAAATCAGTACACGTAAAACCCATGCATTTATTTAAATTATTTATTCAAGTTTAAAACGATTTGTTTAGCGAGACATGATTTATTTATTTGCATTATTTTAAATTATTTATGATTACGTGATGCATGTTAAAATATTTTCTCGAGTTTCATGTTTCAAGCTATTATTCGATGCGGGATTGAGGAAAAGTGACCGGCGACGATTTTGGTAATTTTAAAATGTGGTATATTATTTTAAATTAAGGATGGATCATTTTAAATGATTAATTAAGTTGTTAGCATTTTTTTAAAGGCATAATTTAATTATTAGGTGATTTTTATGATTTTAAACTTTTAAAGATTTAGCACTTGTGCATTTTATTTTAAATTAGAGAATTTTATTAGAGGTTAGTGGGGAGTTAGTATTTTAATTTCCTTGTTAATTATGTAATTAAGCAATTTTACTCTCCCGAATAATCAAAACACACGCACACACACACCTCCTCACACACACTTACACGGTTACACACACACACAATTTTCATTTCACCTTCATTTTATTTTTGAGAGCAAATTCTATGGTTCATAGAAGAAAGAGCAGCCGCTCCTTTCCCTTCTTTTTCCAGCAAGTTTCCGTTGATTTTAGTTGCAAGAAAATCGTTCCACGATCGTCCCGGATCAACCCTCGCACCGTTTCGGTATCGTCGGTTCAGTAGTTTTAATTATCAAAAGGCATGTATAATCTATTGTTTCTGCATCGATCTCGTAATATTATATGTTTTGTTGTTTATTATGCGTAAAAATCCATGTTTGAATTACAAAGTTAGAGCAGAAAATTTGTTGGATTTGTTTTGAAATAATTTTTGGATCTAAAACTCGAATTGTGCTGTCTTTTCGTGTGCTGCGAATTTTCGGTCGCTTATCTTGAAAAACGTTCAACATATGAAACATATAATTTTTTTATACCTTCAATTTGAAATAAAATTCGAAATATTTGGATAACAAATGAGTGAGTTATGATCGTTTTTGTGGGAATGCTCAAACTGCGTTTTTCTAAAACTGTGTTCTTGACTTGTTCTTGAGTTTCTTGTGTTGCAAGCTTTGTTGGAGATCGCCGAGTGTTCCTTGCTGTGTTTAAGTGTGTCCAATGGAGTGATCATGTGAATTTTGGGGTGTTGTCCCGAGTTAGTGAGGTTGTGCATGCATTAGAAGTCATTGGGAACTCTTGTGCAGAATTTTGGGTTATTTCGCGCAGAACCAGCGCCGCACTGCGGGCGCCGCAGCGCTGCCAGTACGTGCCAGCAAGGGCAGCGCCGTAGCGCTGCTGGTACGCACCAGGCAGAGCTGCAGGGCAGCGCCTAGGCGCCAGCGTGGCGCTGCCTAGCGCAGCACTGCAGCGCCTAGGCGCGGCTACAGACGGATTTTTGGCTTCGAATTTAGGTGTTATTGCTTCTTTTGGATACTATTAAGACGTTACGTCCTAGTATACTAAAAGTTAATTTAGATGTTATGAAGTTTGATTGGGGAACGTTGAACTATGTTTACGCAAGGTCCGTGCCTTCCATTGTTTGGGGGAAATTCATACTTCTTGTCAAGCTTTGTTTCGGGGTTGAGTCGGGGGTTAACATGTTGTTTAGCAGGGTCAAGTCCCGAGCAATTCCAGCAGGTCATAAGTTAGTAAGCCAATGGGTGGTGCATTCGATAGGTATGATTAAGTTGTGGAAGTTAAGGTTCATGGTAGTTCGTTAGAATGTGCTGCAAGGACTCGTGCGAGATCCAACGAACCTCTCAACGCCATGTAAGTATGTTCGACATGCAAAAGAAAATATTTTTAAGTTTCTGAGGTACCAAATTATTAATGGGTTTGGAAGTCGGTGAGCGTGGTCAAGGACCTCTCCACCCCGGTAAATCATGACCGGGTTTAGATCAGGATTGAAAAGCCGTAAAGCATGACCAGGGACCAATCCACTTGTTACAGCATGAACGGGGATCTCATGTATGTGGTAGTGGACTTTCCCTGCCAGCCCAGTACTGGGCTTTAGTCTGATCATGCGTATTTATGTACGGGTCACTTGCTTTGAAACATATCTCTACGCAAAAAAAAATAAAAAATTATGTTATGTATGCTCAAGTATGTATGATGCAAACTTGTTTATAAAAAGTTTTACGATGATGGCACGTCTATGTTATATATGTATGTCCAAGCTTATGCATGCAATGTTCAAGTTTCAAGTATGTACACTCTATTTTAAAGATGCATGTGGTTTTATTACGTAGTACTTGTTATTTCAAGTTTATACATGTTGAATCTTTAGACTCACTAGACTTGATCGATGCAGGTGAGGAAGATGTTGATGAGACGAGGGGTGGGGACCAGTAAGTCGACTTGGACTGAACAGGAGACTAAACCCGAGGACCACCCATGTTTTAAGATTTTTATGCATGTTTCAAATACTCTGGATTTTTAAGGGGAATGTTTACGATGTTTATCGATTACTTTAGCGAACTTTATTTATCATCTTTTGTCGAAAATATTTTGGAGGAACAATATATTTTTATCGAAATTTGAAGGATGATTACTCATTTAAGAAAATTTTTATTTTTCCGTAAATTTAATGTAGTTCAAAATAATGTACGTTACAGGAACGATTCCCTCAGGTGGATCCACCAATGTCCAGACTTGGTTTGAATACGTAGAGTCCATTTTAGACTGCGTGGTTTCAATCCATTTGGATGAATCAGTATCAGATGTTGCTTCTTTGAAGTTCATTGGATCACATCTAACACAATGCTCATCATGGCCTTGTTCATGAAGAAGCGTATATCTTGCAGGTGGTTTGATAACCATATCAGACATTCTGTGAGCGTGTTCTTCAACTACTGATTGTTTGGGATTAGGTTCAACTTCTACAGTTGAGGGAGTGTCTTGGATTTCTTCAAGTTCTATCATCTTGTCTTTTCTATCTAATAGAAATTCTCTTTCCAGAAAGGTGGTATTTCTTGAAACAAACACTTTTGCTTCATTGGGGTGATAGAAATAATATCCAACTGAATTCTTTGGATATCCTACAAATTAACACAAAGTGGATCTACTATCCAATTTTTCTCTCATTGTATGCCTCACGTAAGCAGGAAATCCCCATATTCTCAAGTAAGAATATTTTGGAGTTTTTCCCATCCATATCTCATATGGTGTTTTATCCACTGACTTTGTATGGACATTATTAACAACATTTCCGCAGTTTTAAACGCAAAGTCAAAACAATGCAGGCAATTAAGTGAACCTCATCATGGATCAGACCATGTCCATCAAGGTTTGATTACGACGCTCAGAAGCACCATTCAATTGTGATGTTGCTGGTGGAGTCCACTGTGAGAGAATCTCATTCTCTATTAGATAACCCAAAAATTCAGCACTCAAGTATTCTCCACCTTGATCAGATCGAAGTGTCTTCATACTCCTTTTTAGCCATTTTTCTACTTCAGATCTGAATTTTGTGAACCTTTCAAATGCTTCAGATTTGTGTTTCAACAAATAAACACACCCATACCTCAAATGGTCATCAGTAAAGGTAATGAAGTAGGATTGCTCATATTATGTACTAACACTTAGCGTCTCACAAACGCCTGTGTGGATCAAATCCAGTAGACCATGCGCACGTTCCATGTTTCCATTGAATGGAGTCTTGGTCATTTTTCCTTTTAGACAGGACTCACAAATAGGTAGAGATTTTATGTCTGACAAGTCAAACATGTCTTCTCCCACTAGCTTGTGCATCCTTCTTTTGGAAATATGACTTAGTCTAGCGTGTCATATTTGTGCGAGATTTGGATCTTCTATTTTTCTTTTGTTTGTTGTTGTTTTCGTATGGGATTTTGTTCAACGGAATATCTTAAAATTTTAAGTTATATGGATCATTTGTTAATTCGCCGGTTCCAATCAAATATTCATTCTTGTATAAATTGCAAACATCTTTAGCAAAAAACAAGAATAACCATCCCTGTCAAGCATAGAAAAATAAATAATGTTTTTAACCAATTCAGGAACATATAACACATCTCTAACAAAAAACTTAAAATATTTGTCTAAAATTAAAATAACATCTCCAATTGCAGTGGCAGCAACCCTTGCTCAATTTTCTATTCTTAGAAATGTTTCACCATCTCTACGCCTCTTGCTTCTTCCCATCACCTGCAAATCATTGTATATATGAGAACCACATCCGGTATCCAATGCCCAAGAAGATGAATTAATAGAAACATTAACTTCAATGTAAAAACATACCATCGCCAGAATGTTTCTGACTATATACTCCGTGCAATTACGCCTCCAATGTCCAGGCTTATTGCAGTGGAAACAGACTTGTTCTGACTTGTCAGGCTTTGTGGACCCTGGAGTTGGTTTCTTGTATGGCTTCTTGTTGGGCTTGTTCTTCTTCAGAGGGGCAGAACTCTTCTTGCCTTTATTCTGGGCTCCCTTTTTCGTACCAGACGATGAGCCCACTAGAAGAACAGACTTTTCCTTTTTGATTGTGGCCTAATAAGTAGTAAGCATATTGACCAACTCTTTAATGGTGGCATCAAGCTTGTTCATATTGAAATTAACAACAAATCCATTGAACGAGGCAAGAAATGAGAGCAAGAGAATATCAGTCGAGAGCTCGCCAAGTATAACCACATCGAGCCCAACCAATTTCTCAATGAGCCCAATCATCTTAACACCATGCTCATGGACCGAGTCCCTTCTCGCAAGCGTGTAGTCATGAGTTCTTTAACAGTAGCATGTCTTTCTGAACGAGTTTGTACAACATAAAATTATTTCATATGAAGGTGAATGTTAACATTCACCGCCTCCTCGAACCTCCTCTGAAGTTCATTCGACATAGAAGCCAACATGTAACTCTTATCTTGAAGATCATGATCCCACCATATCTCAAGTTTAGCTAACTCAGTCTGACTGACATTAGGAACCGCTTCCTTCAGTGGCTTTTCATTAAGCACATACGCAATCTTTTCCGAGTTCAGAACAATCTTTAAATTTCTCTCCCACTATTTTGACATTTCCACCACCTTCTAATGAAAAGGAGTAATCGTATTTCCTTAGTGGGCACGTAGAGCCCAATTAGACAATTATAATCTCGAATAATATCAGTCAATTATAATTTCTAAAAGGTAGAATCCAATTGCATCCCTATGCAACCTCTGCGTGTTTGGCCTCACATTTAATAAGGACCCAATAATATGACGCCGTTTATTTTCACGTGTCAAACCGACCCATCAATTTTGAATTGTAGTTGACGGTCGCCATGAGTTCCCCCAATAATATGAGCCGAAGTCATGGGAGTTCCACTCAATTCACATCATATGTTCAGTGGAAGTCATAGCTTTTCGGCGTCAAGGCATCCCCAATAATATGAGCCAGACATTGTCCGCAGATAGAGTTCAACATGTAACCACGGTTGATGGAAGGCAAAATAATAAAATCTTTTAATTTTAATTTTGTGGTTTGATATAAATTTTGAATCTTATTCAAAATGAGGGTTCTTAATTTTAAAATTGTCTCATCGCTTTAATTTAAAATTGTGTGCCACGAGTTTGTATATTTGCCGAATTAATGCAACTATATTATCTAATAATATACATACATGCATACTACTATATATATCGCATATATAGCATAACTTGACATTCAACAATAAATAAGGATGATCGATCACCAACACTTTTAGATCCATGTGAGGCAGACATGAATCTAGGCCCAAAACCTAGGTGAATGTAGGGATGCAAATGCAACTTATTACAAGAGTTTCCAATATTTTTTATGTCTTCATGTTGTGCATCTGGCGCATCATCTTCCAGTTTTGATCTTCCACTATTGCTAATAATTAAATTTAAATAGCCATGGCACATAAGGGATACATCTCATGGGGTGAAAACGGGCCATAAACCAGGCTCACTTTAATAATATCAAATATTAACAAAATGAATAAAAAAGTAAAATATCCTAACATACACCTAACACATTGGTCAAGGCTCTCGATCATCCTTCATGCATTTAATATCGAATATTATCATCAATTAATTAAACAAATTTAATTAATTGATAAATTATGTATCTAATAATATTATCACTAAACACCAAAATTTTTAAAGAATTTAACAAATTAAATAAACACATTTTATTTAATTTTTAATTAATTCAATAATAATAGTTTTCTTGCAAAACTCACTTTAAAAATAAATAATTAAAATCATATTCTAATTATTTACCTTACTAGAAAATTATTAATTTTCCAATACATATAGAGTTTAAATAACACACGAGAGCAAAATAAATACAAACCGGAATTATTAGGCATGTGTTATTATTTTTTTAGTAACTAAATATACATATATATACACACAACTTATCTTATGAGAGAGAGAAAGAGGAAGAAGCCAATTTCCCAAACCCATTCCCGTAACCCATCTTCATTTTCGTCACTTTCAGCACCTTCATATTGGAGAAGCCATAACTTTCCCGTCCGGCGTCGAAATCTCAAACTGTTTGAGGGGTTTTCTTCCTTACTTCAGTAGCTTCATTTTGAACCATGAATCGCTACTTTTGATGCTCGTTTCAGCCCCAATCGAACCCTGTTTTGTGGCTGCTCCTGTTCGAGTTTCTTATTCGATTTTAGGTGAGCTATTGCTTGGTTTTTCTTGGTTCTTTGGAGTATATTGAGCAAGGATTTGAAGCTTAACTTTTACCTTGATGTTCCTGCGTTTTCCAGCTGGTTTTCAGTTTGGTTTTTGGTCGTGAATAGTGTTTTCCGGCGTCATCTCCGGCGAGCATCACCTTAAAAACTGATAGCGAGTAGTTAAACTTCGATCTTGGTAAATTTTTGCTAATTCCAGCCTTTGTTTGATATATATAGGCTGCCCGGGGTTGGGTTTTTACCCGTTTGGATTTAAATTGTTTTCGTCGTTCGAATAGCGTTCTATTGACGTATTTATTGGATAATTATTGTAGGTTCGATCATTGGAAATCTTCGAGGTATAATTCGGCGACCTATTAATTATGTCGAATCGTTTTGTATGATATTGAAAGATATTATAGTATGGTTGTTATCATTGGAATTAATCTAAGGATTATTGAGTTGAAAATTGTTGGAATGTAATTAATGATGAGTTGTGGAATTATTCGGCTTATTTTGTTATTCTAGGCTGAGGGAGTTTAGTTGATCATTCTTGAAGATCGTTTTCATGATATAGGTATGTTACAGCTCGGTAACATACAACGGTAAAACATAAATTATTTTTAATTTTCATTCTGTGTTGCACTGATCGTGTTTATGATTTGTTGACTGTTGTAAGTTGTTAAATGCCTTCGTTGTGATATATGTTTATTATTGTGACATATTATTGGCATTTAGCATAGGGCATACTGTTATGACATTCATGTTGAGCCCTATCGTTCTTGTTAGCCCGTTGTTGATATCCATTGTTATCTGGCACTGTTGTTTATCTCAGGATCATTGTGTGGCTGATAAGCCTATCCACATGAGACCGTAGATGTGATTGAACTATCCCGTGGTTAGTGCAGCCTTTTGAGGTGAGCACTGGGATTGTGTCATCTAGTTCGTTCTGTTGTGCCATCCTGTTATAACGTATCAGCTGTATGGAGGCCGAGTCTGGGGTGTTATTCAGCACAGCTTGGCATACCTTGCATACTTGGCAGGGCGGTTTAGCTGCATGACGATGTAGCTCCCCTGTGTTGTTGCTCGAGCATTATTCCAGTTGTTATCATACCGTTTGTTGGCTCCTGTTATCCCGATTATTCGTTGAGCCACTAATGCATTGCATATTACATTTTATTATATGATTATGCATGATTTATGATTATTGTTGTTATTGTTGAACTGTTTCATGCCAGAATCCTAACCTCAATTGTTTACTGGGGGGCTGTTGTGGTTGCTTTTGGGCACCATGGTAGATCTCTCGAGTCGTTTTGCAGCATTAGGCCGAGGTTCCGCCAGTGGAGCTCGGGATTGAGGTTGGATTGCTTGGTTCTGTCAGTGGAGTTTCCCAGTTAATCTATAAGTATGTCTTGAGTTTGTTTCAGTCTTGTATTATAGTTTATTTGCCGGGGAGATGCCCCGTGTATCTATAGTAGTATTTGGTTGTTCTTATTATGTTCTGAGGCGACTCTGTGATTTTTATGATCTGGTGAGTATTGGGTAAGTTTTAATTTCTGATTAGTCCTGGCCAGTGCGGCTATAGGTTGTTTAATTTCGATTTTTGTTTTATTGACTCTAGTTGGAGTATATTTTGATATAAACTATTGCTTGAGTTTTCGGGATGTCCTACTTACGGGGAGGTCATGCCGAAATTTTTCTAGGCCCTGAGGTCCGTTTTAAAGCATTTTAAACCTTTATCCGCTGCAGCTTTAAATCAAACCATTATTGTTTGATCATTAATTGTCATTAGAGTAAATGGGCCTCACATCAAGAGCAATTGAAAAATTTTTCATAAAATATCAATTTGGTCCAACGTTTGAAAAAATCAAAAAATCGCACCCTAAGTCCAAACAATTCAAGCCCATTTGATAGGATCGGTTAGGGGTGAAAGTATCGTGGCCCGTGTTTCGTATTCATAAATTTGCGGAATTATTTAAAAAAATTTCTCATTAAATAAATAACATGCATCATTCATAAAATAAACTGATGAATGGATTTAATTTATGAAATAATAGCGGAAGTAAGTATTGTTTTCAAACCACACTTAAAAATAATTCATCGAAATAAAAACTGAGTTTGAGCATAGAAAAATAAATAAGCTGAAACATGAGGTCCTCGGGTTCCTACTACTGCTGACCCAAACTAACTCACTGGTCCCCGCCCTCGGTCTCGACCTCATCAGTACCTACAACAATCAAGTCTAGTGAGTCTAAAGACTCAGCATGCATATATCGTGAATAGCAAGTAAATATATCATAAAATCGCATGCAACATAAAAATATCGTATCGTAAAGCGTAAGGTAAAAATCGTGCCGTGAATAAGTATAAATACGTGCATATCTGAAAAATCGTACGTAAAATGTTTGCTCGATAGAGCCCTGTCATAAAATAGCATATCATAGTTTTTCTGTAGAGATAATGTTCTACGCAAGTGGCCCATAACATAACATGAATCGTCTGATCAGACTAAGTCTAACCACAGTATACTGGGTGGTAGAGATCATCACAGTCCTTGGACTGGATATCCGTACCCATACATAAACATAAACCGGTCGTAAGTCACCGGATGAAGCAATCCCATAAGCGTAAGGTGGCCACAAGACATATCGCATATATCTCAAAAATAAACATTTTATATTTTATGCACGCAATATAATTAAAATCCTGTTTTTATTTTACCAATTGAGTTGGATCGTTCCCAGGCTCGCTGCGACCTAATTCTAACATGAGAAACATGCAAATAAATTCAACTTGACCAACACTTCAAAATCGAACTAAAAACGAGACAATTGCGCCCAACAAACTTAGTATTCAACCATGGCATCGTACCAACCCGAACCGAGATTGAACCATCATTTAGCCATGATTAAAATACACCTAAAATGATGAAATAATGTTCATACTAACTGAAATGCACGAAAATGGTGAATGGGGGCCAAAATCGAAAAACGCTCTTTCAAAAGTCACTTTGGCACATTGCACCGTAAATTCTCGTACGACCCCTAAACTTGACCAAATCACAAACGACCAAAAACATGACCTTCCTAACTCAATGAGGCACTGTCCATTCCAAGGCCATAGGCTAAAAGCCAACCAAGAACTCGAAACAAGCCTCTGAACCAAAGCTCAAACTGCTGTCAAAAAAATTGCAGCAGCAGCTGCTGTGCTTCCTTGCTTCGTTTACGAGGCTATTGGCCATTGGGGCTTGAACCGCCGACCATATCCTCTTACCAACATCCTAAAGTGGGTCTTAAACCATAGCTAAGGGCCCTAGGCCAACCACACTCAAAGCAACCACCCAAAACAATCCAACGCTTCACCCGAGAACGCATACTGCACGCGTGGGGTGTTGCTTTTGTTTTGCTATCAAATAATGGATCCAATGGATATGAGGTTAACCATGGTCCATGCTATACATGTTAAGGTGTTGTATGAGTCATGGCTAAGGGCTAGAAGTCAACCACAACCCACATAAACACCACAAGGCCGAACAACTCACACGCAAGAAAAAAATCAGAAACTTGAAAACCGAAGGGGCACTTGTCTTGTTTGTTTTAAAAACCGATTGGACCACGAACCAAGCCATGAAAGGTCATCTTGGTCACGTCCTAGACTTAATAAGGAAGTGTTCAAATCATGGTTATAGGCCCTCGGCCAACCACAATCCAAACCCTCACCTTAGACATCCCACAACAGAAATCGAGACTCACACTTCAACTCTGGGGAAAGTTGCTGTGAAGTCTCTTCCTCCAGCATGTAGGGGCTAGAACGAATGGACTAACATGACTCTAACATTCTATAGTACATGTCTAGATGTAGCCTTGAGCGCTTGGAACCGAGCCAAACCCTGAAACCACAAAAACAAGCCAACACGTGATGCACAAGGAAGGGCCGAGAAAATCTGTGCAGATTTTGTAAAAACAATTGCTGTCATGTTTCGGTTTTGCTCCATGAATCATGAACAAATATGGTTTAAAAGTGTACATATGACTTGATTGAAGAGAAAAGAAACGTATAAACATGCTTGGAAATTTTGGTATGAAGAAAACAAACAACACGACGAACACGGCGCGGCGGAGACGGAGTTTTCTTTCTTATTTTCTCTCTTGTTTTCTTGTGGCAACTCAAGATTTTTGGCTAGTGATTTCTCTGAAATTTTTGAAGGTGAGGAGGAAAGGAAGGCTAGGTAATGAAGGGGAAGGTTACCAAGATGAATAAAGAGTCATGCAATGCATTAAGAGGGAAGGTGTAAGTGATGAGTTTGATTGGCAATTCCCTTGATTCATTCCTTCATGCTGCACGAATTGTAAGGGCTTAATGTGATAAATTAGTGGTTTGATTAGGTGCATAATAGTGCTTAATTATTAATTAATGATGATTTAAATTGAAGGGATTAATCATACCAAGAAAGAATTAAAGAAATATATCAAAATGAAGGGTTGCCAAAGATGTATTGGTTGATCTAAGAGAGGGCCAAAATTTGCTAAAGAAATATTGCTTAAATCTTGTATTTTAACTCCTTAAAGTTTTAAACACTTATTATGTATTTTGGTGAATTAATAAATTAATTTGGGATAGTATTTTTTCTTGCATGCATGGCTAATTCTTAAAATAAATTTCTAAAATGTTAGGTTATAGTTTCTTGAATATATTATGCCTAGTTTAATTTATTCCAATTGATTACACATTTTAATTTAGGCTTTTAATCAATTATTGAACATAAAAGAATTTATGTACTAACTTAACTCCAATTAATTAAATAAATCCTAAAACATTCATTAACATTAAAATAAATTATTCTTGGCTTAAATTAAATTTAGGGATATTTTCTTATTATTAAATTTTATCTCAATACTCCAACTCCAGTCCGGCCTCGCTTATTTAACCGAAAAGATAAAACTAAACTTCTGCGTAAAATAAATGATCATGACTTAACAAAAATTAAAAAAAATGAATTTAAACCCTCATGCATAAAAATAATTTTAATTTAAAAAATAGTAATTATGCATGGCTTATACGTAATCTGATTTATCGGGTTCTACAGAAAGAGTGTTTAGAAGGAATATTGAATAAACACTAACAATTTTCACAACCTTTTCGAATATTGAGTCAGTTTTGTGATAAACTGAAACTCGAGAATCTTGTCAGTCGATATCAATCAGTTAACAATAATAGAGCGGAAATAAACTGACTGATAGATAGAATAAAATTGAAATAAGAACACACAAGATTTTACGGATGTTCGGAGATTTCAAAAACTCCTACGTCACCCCTTCTATCACGAAGATAGGATATTCACTAAAAGACTTTGATCGATAGAAAAAGTTGTACAGACCCACTTCAGCCTTGGACTTAACAATGCCAAACTGAAACTCTTAGTTACAAAACGATTTACAGTACTCAACTAGACTGAAATAACTTGGCACAACTGATTACAACAATATCAGTTTGTGCTTGTAAGCTTGATGTATAGCCTTAAATGCTATGAATGTATACAATAAGCGTGAGTTTTGAAGTATGCAAAGATTTCACCAGAGTAACAGCTCAGTTGATGGTTTTTTGAGAGTTGAAAATTCAGAGAGATAAGAGTTAAGAGGTAAGAGTGATTCTCAGCTGCTCTTTCTCTATTATTTATAGGCTTTGCCTCCAACGGTAATATTGAATGGAATTTGAATCTTACTATACGTTGTTTGCCACGTCCATGATTCTGACAATCGTACACGGCTGTTTTTCTGAAATGCGGCGATCCCACTACCAGTTGCAGTCTTGTTTTTGTACTATCTGTCGGTTGAATTTTTTTTTCCTTAAATGATGACTTGTACAACTGAAAGATCAGCTGATAGGCTATAACTTGATAGGCTCAAAACTGTTTGTAGCAACTGATCAGTTTCCAACTGATCAGTCAGTTGTCTGCGTAGTTCTATCAGCTGGTGCAGTTGCCTTCAATTATCTTCGCGTTAATCTTCAGTTATCGGCAACCGATAGTTTGCATAGTTTAGATCAGTTACTGTCAGTGTTCTTGATTAGTTAGTTCAATCTATTAAATGCTCAGTTTGTCAAACTTCCAAAATTCAGTTTCAAACAATTTCCCCTTTTTTGGTGTTTGACAAAACTTAGAAAATATGAACTGATCAACTGAATTCGTTGCAGATAAAATAACCTTTTATTGAAAAATATTTCAATGTACAGATTCGTACAAAGAATGAAAGAATAAAAAAATTTCTAACTGATTAAAATAATCTTCAAAATCTTCCAAATATTTCAAAATTTAACTGATCTTCTATTTCTTAACCTTTTTATCAGCTAGTCCTTGATCAGTTGGTTGACTTGGTCTTTTTTTAGATTGTGTCTACTGATCTTGTTCTTCTTCTTCCCTCTTTTTTTCAAACGTCTCAACCTTTCTAGATATAATAAGAACTTCCGAGTTGACTTTCGAAACAGCATTCATTAGATGTTCTTGTATCAAATCCATTCTCTTTGTGACAACATTTTCCAGATAATCAAAGCGTTTGTTGAACATTGCTTGAGTATGGAAATGAGCTTCATTCGACTCTCGGTATTTCCGTATTAAATCCATTCTGAAGAATAGGTTCGTAATATCCTTTGTAACCTGTTGAAGACTTTTGAACGTATTCTCCTTTATGGAATCACTTTTCATAGTGTGCACCAGTTGGGTTGATTGAATGTCAGAAATGGAAGCAATCGTACTGACAAGGTCTGTCTGAATGGCTTGAATTTCATCGAATAAAGATTCATTTGCCATTGTTACACTAGGGGACTTTACTCCAAAGATTTCTTGTTCCTGCTCCTTGTTATCTCAATTAAAGATCACCAAGGACCTGTCAGTTGCTTCATTTTCAATAGTAACCATTTCTGGAACATCTTCTGTCATGGCTTCCTACTGAAGCTGTGGAGGAGAAGAGAGATTTGGATCAGCAGTGGTGCTTGAAGGTTCTTCAGTCTGTTGATCAGCTGAGACAGTAGATGGTTCTTCAGTTAGTTGCTCAGCTGATACGGAGATTGGCTCTTCAGTTGATTGAACAACTGAAACTATGAAAGGCACTTCAGCTTCTTTGATAACTGCATGTTCAGTCGTGGCAGTCGGCTGAACTGGCTCTTCAATTGGTTGCAAAATTGTCTGTTCAGCTGGTACTTCAGTTGTAAAAAATTCCTCAATTTCTCTTCTAGTACACAGCTGAATATCAGTGGCAACTGATTTAATAACTTCGTCGATGTTTGCCAATGATAATTCAGCATCGGTATAAAGTTGAAGTTCTTCAGTAGAAGTTGTAGGAGCTGAAGGAGATGATTCAACATCTTTGGAAAGAGGAGCAGTTGCTGGTTCAGTTGGTGCAGCAACTGGTTCCTTGGATTGCTTTTGATCCGAAACTGATTGTTTAGTTGGTTATTCAGTTGATGGATTTTGATCATTTGCTGGGATGATCAACTCCTGATCCATTTCCCAACTCTTTATCTTCATTTGCAGTGATCGAAGATCTGTGTCCAGTTGATCATGCACTACTTTGTCATTGAAAGCGGTAGAGCTAGTTGGATCAAAGTTTTGGCGTAGCTCGGTGATCATTTGTGCAAGCTTCTTAACACGCATGAGATCAAAGAAGTAATTCTTCCTTTGAAGTGCTTGAACGATTGAAGATGCTTTGACCACTTTCAGAACCACATTTTCCAAAGCAACAAATTTCTTCAGCACCTTTTTGTTCTGCAACTTTTTTGAAAAAACTTCAGTTCGAAATCTGACCCACTCATTGTAAGTCTGCATCTTTGATTTGGCAAACTTATTGACCTCGTCCCAATTCAGGTCAATGTGAGTTTGAATTGAGTTTGTCGGTCGGGGCTCTTCAACAAACTTGTCCTTTCCTTTTGGGTCAGTTAGGTCATGAGTAAAACTCAGACCTGATACTGTTGTATCCACTCTTTCTTTTATCACTACTCCTTTAGGTCTTGCAAACGACAGTGTAGTAGGAGTAGCAATGGATATTAACGGAGCTTTGACTCCTTTCGATTTTAGCTTATCACCAGATTCGGTAATAATTTTTCCGGATGTTGCAGTTGGAAGAGGTAACCGAACCTTAGTTGAATTCTTAGTTGCAACCGCCCTCAACGGTGTAGCCTTTATCGGCTGTTCAGCTCCATAATTTAGTCTTTCAGTTGGAATGGTTGCAAGCACAACTACTGGTTTGGTCTTCAGAGTTCTGGGTTTTTCAAGATTTTGGGGGATGTATTTTTCTCAGAGTCAGTTTCACTGACAATCAGTTTTTGTTTAGTTGTCTTCTTCTGAGTTGGCTTCTTGTTCTTTTTAACTGATTTGGCAGTCTCCTGAGCTGTCCCAATCTTTTTTTGACCTTGAGAAGTTGTATAAGAAAGATGTCAAGTTTCAGATTTGGCAACTGAACATTTTTGTCATTGAAGACCTTGAATTTTGATAATTTCTCAGAAGAGTCCCCCACCATGCCTTTGGTTTTCAGCAGATAGCTGAGAGCCACTGCTAAGCCTTTGGACTGTTTGGATGACTGAAGCATGTTCTTCAGTATGTTGAAGATAATGGCTGACCACTTCAGTTTTCTACCAGCATGATGGCAGTCATCACTTGGAACTTTTCCAAGGTAATAGCAGCAAAGGAACCAGCCTTGGCAAGTAGCCCCTTGGCCACTATGTCAGCCAGTAACTGAATCTCTGGCTTCAGTTCCTTTTTGGGATCGAAAACTTTGATTTTCCGTCTATCTGCAGATAGGAGTGATTGCATCTCCTCAACATCAGCACTCTTCACGTCAAAGATGTTTGCTAAACCATCAGTTGGCAGATTGAAAAGATTGCAGAAGGAGTCTTCTTCCACAATCAGCAGTTGACTGTTGACGGAGGTGGTGGTCTTTCTGTCAGCGGAGATAAAACCATTGGCATAGAAGCCCTGAATCTCCTTAGGATAGATTTCTTAGGATGAAAATCCCAGAAATGTCTTCAGTTCGGCTGCTTCCAGTTTCAAAAATACATCCGTGACAACTTCGTCCTTGATGGATAGGACTATGGCAAAGTCGATAGCCATCGCTTTGAGAATGAAAGCTGGTACTTGGTTAGCCATGGAAAAAAGCTTGATTATCTGCGAAAGAAAAAGCTTTGTGTATTTTTTTTGCTTTGAAAGTTGTAATACGCGTAATATAAGAACTGAAATGAAGCGGGTTGAAGTATATATGTATGAGACGGTTCAAATTTTTGGACACGTGTCAGTCCAAGATAATTTGATTAAAATCGTGTGTTTGTGTGGTGAAAACGTGTGTAGAATATAAATGGACTACATGGGTCCACGTTTCAAAACACTATTCATTGAAAGACATAAATTAAATGTGTACTTATCAATAACATCACGTATTATGGAATATTTATTGATTAATTAGTTAATTTACTGGAGAAGATCAGTTAGGTCAGCAACTGAGTGATCAGTTGAAAGCTGATTCAGTTCAGTTGAAGACCAACTGACTATTGTCTTCTCAGTTAACTATTTTTATCTGAAATTCCCCCTCAATAAATGCATATAAATAAAAGAAAAGGTGAGAGAAGCTTAGTCTGATAAGTCAAAGGCTTTCAGTTGACTAGTGTCTGTTAGGATCGGTTGATAGGTTGAGAAGTGTTTAGAAGGGAGTTGAATGAACACTCACGATTTTATAATCTTTTCGAATGAAGTGTCAGTTTTGTGACAAACTGAAACAAGGAATCTCGTCGGTGAATGACAATCAGTTTAACTGATAACAGTTGCGGAAACAAACTGATTGAAAGATAGAATAAATAACTGAAGTAAGAACACACAAAGATTTATGGATGTTCGGAGACTTCAAATGCTTCTACGTCAACCCTCCTATCACAAGGATAGGATATGCACTAAAAGATTTTGATTGATACAAAACTTGTACAGACCCGCTTCATTTTGGACTTAACACTACCAAAACTGAAACTCTTAGTTTACGAAATATCTCACAGTTCTTCGACTGATCTTAGCACAACTGACCTAGTTAAAGATCAAATAAACAACAAAACAGTTTGTGCTTATAAGATCGAAAGGTAGCCATAAATGCTTCAAATAAATCTGATAAGTGTGAGATTTTTGATTCTTGAGTAAGAGCGATAAATTCAGCAGGGTAACAGCAAACTTGAGATAATAGATAGATCGATTAGATGTGTTATTTTCTCAACTGCTCTTCTCACCAATTTATAGGCTTCTCTTCAACGGTAACATTAAATATAATTTGAATCTTTATATCCGTTTATTGCCACGTGAAAATTCCTCTGACATTCGTACACTGTAAGCTCTGAAATGCGGCGTTCCACTATGAGTTGCAGTCTGCTTTGTACTGTTGTCGGTTGGGTGTCTTTTTCTCCAACTGATGACGTGTACAGCTGAATGATCAGTTGATAAGCAATCTCTGGTAAGCTCATAACTTAATATATCAACTGATCAGTTTCCAACTGATTGGTCAGTTGACTTCGTAAGTTCAGTTCAGCTGGTTTCAGTTGCCTTCGATAAACTGCGCATTAATCTTCAGTTAGGCAACTGTCAGTTGATTTATGTAGTTCAGTTACTTGATCAGTTTAGTCCAATTTAAACACTTAGTTTGTCAAACAACCGAAATTAAGTTTCCAACAATTTCCCTCTTTTTTGTGTTTGGCAAAACTTGTAAAGTATGAACTGATCAACTGAACAAAAGAAATTCTTCGAACTTTATTATAGATAAAATAATTCCTCTAATACACAGATTCGTACAAAAAAAAAAGTCTTCAACCAGTAACTGAAGTCAGTTGATCTTCATATCTTCTTCTTCCCTTTGTCTTTCTGATATTCCGTTTCTCCTATTTCCCCCTTTTTGTCAAGCACATCAATTTTTTTTTATAAAATTCGTACATTTGCTGCGATATCTGACATAGTATTCATCACAATGTCCTGCAGCGTGTCAATCCTCTTGGTGACTTTGTTTTCCAGAAAATCAAAACGTCTGCCAACTAATGCTTGAGTTTGAAAGTGAGATTCAGTCGACTGTCTGTCTTTCTTGATTTCATTCATCTGGAGAAGAAGAGATGACACCGTTTGATTGATGAGATTTAGTCTATTTGTGGTAAACTCATTGTTGGACTTTAGCTTCAAAGAATGTGCAAGTTGAGTTGACTTTATCTCAGAAATAGAATTCATCAAACTGACGATGTTGGCCTGAACATTTTGGATATCTTCAAACAGAGCATCAGTATCTGAAATACCATGGGACATGACTCTGGAAGATTCTGGAATTGGCACCTATTATTGTTAAGTAAAGATGACCATAGTGCCGTCAGTTTCTTCTGTTTCATGCGTCACCATTTCTGAAATATTTGCAGTTGTAAGTTTCTGGGGAGGAGAAGAGACAAAAGAAGTAGAAGGTTCTTCAGTTTGTTGAATAACTGGCTCTTCAGTTGGTTGATGAACTGGCTCTTCAGCCGACACTTCTTCAGTTGTAGCTCAGTGCAGCTGAGCCTCTTCAGTTGGTTCAAAAATTGCATGTTCAGTCATAACAACTGACAGAACTGGCAGCTCAGTTTCTCCAAAAATGACCTTTTTGGCAGGTTCATCAGATAAAACAGCTTGAACACCTGGTTCTTCAAAAATAGGATCTTCTGGTTCCTCAGTTAAAATAACATCTTCAACTGATCTGGATGTTTCTAGCTGAATATCAGAGGTTACTGATTTGATAACCTCATCAAGATTGGCCAATGATAAATCATCTTCGGAATAAAGCTTCTGATCAGCAGTTGAAGAGGGAGGTGCTGAAGATGATGAAGGTTGACCAACTGAAGTGGAAGGAGCAGTTGCTTGTTGGGAAGTTTCAGCAGCTTTGTCCTTGGGGGGTTCTTGAACTGATTCATCAGCTGAGTCTTCTGATGATAAATCTTGAGAGGCTTCTGGAATGACAAGTTCTTGATCCATTTCTCAATTTTTGATCTCCATTTGCAACGAGAGAAGATCCAAGTCCAGTTGGTCATGCACAGCTTTGTCATTGTATGCAGTTGGACTGGTAGGATCATAGTTTAATCGCGGTTGAGCAACTATTTTCTGTAGCCTCTTTGCTCTCAGCTGATTGAAGAAATAGTTCTTTCGCCCCAGTACTTGAACAATTGTATATGCATTGACTACCTTTAAAACAACATTTTTCAGCTCAATAAATTTCTTCAGTTTTGACTTTCTCTGTAGCTCCTTGGCGAAGACGTCCATTCTGAATTTTACCCATTCATCGTAAGTCTTGAGCTTGTTGGCTGAAAATTCATTGATCTCTTCTCAAATAACATCAATGTGCGTTTGAATTGCATTGGTTGGCCTGGGCTCTTCTTGTATTTTGCCCTTGCCTTTAGAATCAGTCAGGACATGAGGAATGCTCAACCCTGAAGCAGTCGCATCAATTTGTTCTCTGGTCACTAGCCCCTTTGGTCTGGCAGGAGGTAGAGGGGTGAAGCCAGTGATAGTGATCAATGGAGCCGTAACTCCTGCAAGTTTCTTCTGATCACCTGATTTGTTGACCTTTTTCTTCGATAGAACAGCAGATAAAGGTAACTAATCCTCAGTTGAGGATTCAGTTGGAACAGCTTTCAGAGGGATAGCTTTGATAGGCTGTTGAGCCTCCGACTGCATCAGTATTTCATTTGGTATTGTCCCAACCACGGTAGCAGGTTTTGTCTTCAAAGTCCTTGGCTTCTTGAAGACCTTAGGAGATGGAGTCTTTTCAGAGTCAGTTTCACTGATGACCAACTTGCGTTTGATCATCTTCTTCTTAAGAATCTTCTGTTTCTAAACTGACTTGGGAGCCTCATGTGTCCCAATCTCCTTCTTCACTTTAAAGAACTGCTCAGGAGATATGTCCAGTTTCTGCTTTGGTGGTTGGACTTGAAGATTTTATGATTTGATGACTTTTCAAAGTCATCAGTTACCTGTCCTTTAACTTTAAGCAAATAGCTAAGCTGCACCGCAAAACCCCTTGATTGCTTGTACACTTGAAACATATTCCTCAGGATGTTGAAAATAATGTTCTTCCAGTTCATTCTCCGCCCAACCATGTTTGTAATCATAGCTTGAAACTTTTCAAGAGTCAGTGTAGCAAAGGATCCAACCTTTGCTAAAAGCCCTTTGGCAACAATATCTGCCAGCAGTTGGACTTCTGGTTTCAGCTCTTTCTTGGGATCGGAAACTTTGATTTTCCGACCATCAGCCGAAAGAAGGGTTTGCATATCCTCAATATCAGATGCCTTACTTAAGTCAGATTAACTAGCCCGTCGGAAGGCAGTTGAAATAGTTTGCAGAAGAAATCCTCTTCAATGATCAGCAGCTGACAATTTACAGTAGCTGCGATACTGCCGGTTGTAGTGACATAGCCGTTGGCATAGAGATCCTGAATCGCTTTAGTATAGATTTCTTGAGAAGATAATCCCCAAAATTGTTTCAGACCAGCTGCTTCCATTTTGATGAAGATGTTCTTCACAGCTTCATCTGATACAGTCATAACCGAGTCAAAGTTGATTGTCATAGCGTTCATGACATGAGCTGGGATCTTATTTGCCATTTGAATGAATTTTTTTCTGCGAGAAAGAAAAATTGAATTTGTTTTTTCTCTGTAAATTTGAAGTAAGCGTAAGGAGAAAAACTGAAATGGAGCGGGTATAGTACTGATGTAGTTGACTGTTCAAATTATTGGACACGTGTCAGTCCCAGAAAATTTGAATTAAAAATGTGTGTACGTGTGGAAAAAGTGTATGAGAGAAATTCATGGATTACGTGGGTCCACGTTCCAAGATACTATTAGTTGAAAGACAGCAATTAATGCACACACAAACAGTCACATCATTTATTATGGAGTATTTAAAGATTAATCAGTTAACTTACGAGAGAAGATTAGGTGGGTCATCAACTGAGTGATCAGTTGTAAGCTGATTCAATTCAGTTGAAGACTAACTGACAATTGTCTTCTCAATTAACCATTTAAATCCGATATTCCCCCTCAATAAATGCATATATAATAAAAGATTGGGTAAGAAAAACTCAGTCTGGATAAGTCAAAAGCTTTCAGTTGATTTGAGTCTCTTCGTCTTCTTCTATTATTCTGATAACAGTCTGACTATAAATAAGAATAAGAATATTAGATAACAATAAGTCAGCAAACATGTCTAGTGCAAGCAGTTCCAACTTTCCGGTTTCTTCATCAACACTTCGTCAAATAGAGATTTTGAAAGAAAGCATCGAAGAGAAAGTCTGATTAGGCGTCATGTCCTCTTGGATTAAGGTGCATTAACTTCAGAGTATACGTCTTCATGGAGAAGTCCCTACATCTAGACAAAGAGCTATTGCTAGAAAGTATTTCCGGCGATTTGAAGTCACCCATGTCTCACAGCTAGTTATTGATCCAGTTCTGATGCACACTATGCTGTGGAAGGAGTGGAACACGCTTGAGAAGATCTCTTTTTCAAAATCTTATAGGAGATTATACTGTCAAGATTTGAATAACTGGTTAACCCTCTGGCAAGATGCCGTTGAAAGGGAAATGGATCGTGTAGTTTGGTTCCGATTTTATTCAAACGGTATCAAATTGACTGAAGTTTGTTACTGAATCGTTTAGGTGACCAGTTTTGTTCATCAGTTGAACTCTCAGAGCTACATCCAATTTCATTCCGTTTGCCTTTGTTCTTACTTTCAGTCAATTGAACAGCTGGTTTACTTGGTTCTGAGAATTCATTTACCATATTTGATTTTACAAAGGTAATGTACTTTCCTTTGTTTTCATTCAACCTTGGCTGTGTATCACTTGCAGAATTTTTATCATGATTGTTAAAACCTAAACCGGTTTTATCTGCAACAGATTTTTGTGAATTCTGCATTTCAGTCAATGCAACTGAAGACTTGTTCCAAGCTTGAATCAGTTCAATATATTTTGAAATTTAAGTTTTTAACTGGCATATCAATTTTCAATCATTTCATATTTTTGCTGTGCAATCTCCCTTTTTAGACTCAACAGTTAAACTGGCATATCAGTTTCTGTTTTGTTGTCATTGGGATCAGTTTGCTCAGTTCTAACCTTCTGAAATGATCGGGCAAGTTTGTGATACTCATTTACCATGTCATGCAATGTGATAATGAGTTCTTCACGAGTGAAATCAGTAGAGCTGAAGTCAAATACATGTTCACTTGCTGACTCCAGTTCAGTATCATCTGCCATTAAACACTTGACTTCCTCCTCATCTTCACTTGAACTAATTAGGCTTTCTGGTTCTGACTCGTCACTGTCAATTTCTGTCCACTCAGATTTTCTCTCTTCAGCCAAAAGCACTTCATGTTTCTTTTTGAATGATTTCTTTTCATCCTTTGTCCTTCTTTTGTGCTCATAGGGATTCATTCCCTTTTTAGTTGATCCTCGACTGTCCTTCTTTTTCTTTGGACAGTCTACTATGAAATGTCCAGATTTGCCACAGTTGTAGCATGCATACGATTCTTCTTTGGACTTATTCTTCTGATATTGCTTCTGGAAGTTTCCTTGATTCTTTCTTATAAACCTTTCAAATTTGTTGACAAACAATGACATAGCATCATTGCTCAGTTGATCAGCAGATTTGTCAACTGAACCAGTTGGTTCCAGTCTGACAGCAGTTAAAGCAGTTATGGCAGTTGGTGTTGAAGGTTCTCCTTCTCTGGTTTGTCGTTCAAACTCGTAAGCCTTTAGATCAGCAAACAAGTCATGAAGTTCGATCTTGTTAAGATCCTTTGACTCTCTCATTGCCATGGTCTTGACATCCCATTCCTTGGGAAGACCTCTGACCACCTTTAGTGCCCTTTCTTTGTTCGAATACACTTTTCCAAGTGCATTCAGCTCATTGATAATACCACAGATGCTCTCATCATATTCGTGCATGGATTCTCCAGCCTTCATCTTGATGTTGTCAAATTTCTGAACAGCAATTGATAGCTTGTTCTCTTTTGTTTGCTCGTTTCTTTCACATAGATGGATCAGTTTCTCTCATATCTCTTTGCAGTTTTGCATATTTTGATTTTGCTAAAAGTGACTTTATCCAGCGTTTTGTATAAGATATCCTTTGCCACATTGTCTAGGTTGGCCTTCCTCTTATCCTCAGTTGTCCATTCCTTTCTGGCCTTTTCTATGAGATGAGGTGCCCCATCAGTAATGGCAACTGTTGTATTTGCTTTTAGGATCTTCATGGGACCTTCAGTAATGACATATCACATGTCGTCATCTTGTGCAGCTAAAGGATCCTGCATTCTGATTTTCCAGTCGTCAAAGTCTTCTCTGGAAAACATCAGTATTTTATTGAATGAAGACATGTCGATCAATTTGTGAATAAGAGTATTCTGAGACAAGATTCAACGGCTCTGATACCACTTGTTAGGATTGGTTGATAGGTTGAGAAGTGTATAGAAGGGGGGTTGAATAAACACTCACGATTTTATAATCTTTTCGAATGAAGTGTCAGTTTTGTGACAAACCGAAACTAGGAATCTCGTCAATCAATGACAATCAGTTTAACTAATAACAGTTGCGGAAATAAACTGACTGAAAGATAGAATAAATAACTGAAGTAAGAACATACAAAGATTTATGGATGTTCGGAGATTTCAAATGCTCCTACGTCACGCCTTCTATCACAAGGATAGGATATGCACTAAAAGACTTTGATCGATACAAAACTTGTACATACCTACTTCAGTTTAGACTTAACACTACAAAAACTGAAACTCTTAGTTTACGAAATATCTCACAGTTCTTCAACTGATCTTAGCACAACTGACCTAGTTAAAGATCAAATAAACAACAAAACAGTTTGTGCTTATAAGCTCGAAAGATAGCCTTAAATGCTACAAATAAATCTGATAAGTTTGAGCTTTTTTATTCTTGAGTAATAAATATTAAATTCAGCAGAATAACAGCAAGATTGAGAGAATAAATAGATCGATTAGATGTGTTATTTTCTCAACTGCTCTTCTCACCTATTTATAGGATTCTCTTCAATGGTAACATTAAATATAATTTGAATATTTATATCCGTTGAATGCCATGTGAAAATTCCTCTGACATTCGTACACTGTAAGCTTTGAAATACAGCGTTCCACTATGAGTTGCAGTCTGCTTTGTACTGTTGTCGGTTGGGTGTCTTTTTGTCCAACTGATGACGTGTACAGCTGAATGATCAGTTTATAACAGAATATATCAACTGATCAGTTTCCAACTGATTGGTCAGTTGACTTCGTAAGTTCATTTCAACTGGTTTCAGTTGCCTTCGATAAACTGCGCATTAATATTCAGTTAGGCAACTTTCAGTTGATTTATGTAGTTCAGTTACTTGATCAGTTTAGTCCAATTTAAACACTTAGTTTGTCGAAAAACCGAAATTAAGTTTCCAACAGTGTCTCTTCGTCTTCTTATATTTCTTTAATAACAGTCTATATATAAATAAGGGCAAAGTCATTAGATAATAACAGTCAAACATCGATGGATAGTTCAAGCAGTTCCAACCTCCCTGTTTCTGCATCAACACTCCGTCTTTTGGAGAGTTTGAAGAACACTATAAAGGAACTCGTCTGGTTAAAGGTCATGTCCACTTGGACCAAAGTACACAAACTTCAGACCATTCAACGTCATGGAATAGTTGCTACTGACAAGCAGAGAGCAACTGTAAAAAAGTAGAAGAAGCGTCATGAAGTCGTCCATACTTGCGATCTTGTCACTGATGAATGTCTTATACATCTGATGCTTATGAAGGAGTGGAGTGTGCTGGAAAAGATCTCTTCTTCAGAATGCTTCAGAAGAGTTAACTGTCCTGAAATGTCTAACTAGTTGTCCCTTTGGCAAGATTTCACTGAAAGAGAACTGAATCGTGTAACCTGGATGAGATTTTATCGATAAAATAGTTGTTTCGATTCATTGCTCTTTCCTTTTCTGCATTATTAATTGATATCAGTTGACAAACAGTTAACTAACTGATAATGAATAATTGAATAGTTATTAACTGATATGTGACTAACTGAACAAAGATTAACAACAACTGACATAACAACATTATCATTGATATAATTAATAAAAATCAATTAAGCCAAGAATATTGCGAATATGAGAAAACTTAGTCTCAAATAGAGGTTTGGTGAAGATGTCAACTGCTTGTTGTTCAGTTGGAATCTATTCCAGCCTTATTACTTTCTTCAGAGCATGATCTCTGATGAAGTGATGTCTGAAATTGATATGCTTGGTCCTAGAGTGAAGAATTGGATTGGATGTCGTGCTTGTAATATCACAAAAGATTGGTGATTCTTTTGCAATGACTCCATAGTCTTTCAGTTTTTGCTGAATCCAGAGCAGTTGGGCACAGTAGCTTCCAGCAGCAAGATATTCTGCTTCAGTTGTGGAAGTTGCTATGGATGTTTGCTTCTTGCTGAACCATGAAATCAGTCTGTCTCCTAAAAACTGACATGATCCACTGGTGCTTTTACGATCTAGCTTACATCTTGCATAGTCTGCATCTAAATATCCAACTAAATTGAAAGAAGAGTCCTTAGCATACCACTACTACAAGAAATTCAATGTACAACAACACTCAAAAGACAACGGTTTTATCAGAAACCGTTGTGTTTTTTCCTTTTAACAACGATTTTCGTTAAAACTGTTGTCTTTGTTAATTTTTTCCAAGTCAAAGACAACAGTTTTTTAAAAATCGTTGTCTTTTATGGGTCAACGACAATGATTTTAACAAACCGTAGTCTATGGGCGTGTCTTATATGGGTTACGACAACGGTTTAATAAACCGTTTTCTATTAGCGTGTTTTTTTTACACTCGACAACGGAAAACTGTTGTCGAATAGCGTGTTTTTTGGACAAACAACAATGAACTGTTGCTATATTTAGCGACGGTTTTGCTAAATCCGTCGCTAAATTTAGAGCCGATTTAGCAAAATCGTCGTTATATTTAGCGACTGTTTCTTCAAAACCGTCGCTATTTTAAATTTGCGAAAAATCGTCGCTATTTTTAAATTTGCGACGGTTTAATAATTAACTGTCGCTACTAGGGATAGTTTAACCAAAAACTGTCGCAAATTGTCTATAAATATCAGTGTTTTTGGCCCATTTCCCTCCACACTACTTCACAACACTTAAAAGTTATCTCTTTTACACGATTTTAGTTTTGATTTAGGATAAATTTTTTTGCTTTATTTTTTGGTTAATTTTTAAGTGTTAAGTAAGTTTTTGAATATTATTGGGATAGTTAATGTTTTTAAATTTGTTAAATTATTAAAAGAAATTTTTTTTTATTTTACGGAAAAAATTAGCGACGGAATGATGAAAAAACCGTCGCTAATTAGCGACAAAAAATATGAAGAAATTGTCACTAATTTTTTCATGATTTCCGTTGCTAATTGGCGACGGTTGTTTCATGATGTCCGTCGCTAATTAGCAACGGTTTTTCATAAATCCGTAACTAATATATTTGGAAAAACCGTCGCAAATTGTAGCTACAACAACGGTGAAAAATCGTTGTCTTTGAGCGAATCTTTTAACCACAGGGGCTTTAACAACGGTTTTTCAGGACATACGACAATGGTTAAAAACCGTTGTCATATGTGTTTTTTCTTGTAGTGCATAAGCCCACATTTTGTGTGCCTTTAAGATATTTTAAAATACGTTTGGCAGCTGAAAAATGCGATTGCTTAGTATCTGCATGAAATCTAGCACACATACAAACAACAAATACTAGATCATGACGACTAGCAGTTAGGTACAATAATGAACCTATTAAACCTCTGTACAGTGTCGTCTCAACTGATATTCCCCTTGATCATTGTCTAGGTTGATTGATGAACTCATGGGAGTACTTGCAGCTGAACATGTTTCCATGCCAAATTTCTTAAGCAATTCCATCATATATTTGGTATGACTTATAATAGTATCAGTTTCCAATTACTTGACTTGCAGACAGAGGAAAAATGTCAATTCACCATCATACTCATCTCGAATTTTTCCTGCATTAACTTGACAAATTTCTCATATAATTTGGGGTTAGTTGACCCAAAAATTATATCATCAACATATATTTGTACAAGTAAGATATGATCATTCTTTGAAAATAACAGAGTCTTATCAACTAATCCAACAGTAAAATCATGATCAGTTAGGAATTTTGAAAGAGTTTTATACCAAGCTCTTGGAGCTTGTTTAAGACCATAGAAAGCTTTGTTCAAATGATAAACATGATCAGGAAGAGAGTGAATGATAAAACCTGGTAGTTGTTCAATATATACTTCTTCCTGCAACTGACCATTCACAAATGCACTTTTCACGTCCATCTGGTAGACTTCAAAGTTCTTGAAAGAGGCATAGACAAGGAACATTCTGATTGCTTCCAGTCTTGCAACTGGTGCATAAGTTTCATCGTAATCTATTCCTTCTTCTTGCCTATATCTTTGTGTTACAAGCCTCGCTTTGTTGCGCACAAATGAACCATCTTCGTTCCGTTTGTTTCTGTATACCCACTTTGTACCTATAATTGTTTTAGAAACTTCCAAGACATTGTTATGGGTAAACTAATTTAGCTCTTCTTGCTTGACATTTATCCAGTTAGGATCAGCAAGACCTTCATCAGTTTTTTTAGGTTACAGTTGGGAAACAAAAGTTGATTGAATAAATAAATTAAACATTTGATTTCGAGTTCATATCGGATCAAATGGATTACCTATCACAAATTCTGGAGGATGTGATCTCTTCCATCTGTACTCAGCATTTGTTGCGTCCATTTCAGCAACTGCTTCAGTTTCAGTTGGCGTTGAATCAGTTGGTAACTGAGTATTTCCATTTTGCTTCACCAACTGATTATCAGTAGCAATTTCTTGTTCAACCGATTGATCCAGCACTTCTGGTTCTGGTGTTTGAAGGATATTTTTATTAATGAGATTATCTTCTTCATTTCAGTTGGCTTATCAGTTAGCACAGATTCATCAAATACAACATGAGTAGACTCTTCTATATTCAAAGTGCATTTGTTAAAAACTCTGTAAGCTTTACTAACTGAAGAATACCCAAGAAATATTTCCTCAGCATATTTAGCTTCAAAAGCTTTTACATGATTTTTGCCATTATCAAGAATAAAACATCTGCAACCGAATATTTTGAAATTGAAAACCACACTTTTGCGTCCATGCCAGATCTCATACGGTGTTTTCAAATTATTCTTATTAATCATTAATCTGTTCTAAGTGTAACATGCAGTGTTTACTGCTTCTGCCCAAAACCTCTAAGAGATACCAGAATCATCAAGCATTGTTCTAGCAACTTCTTTAAGAGTCCGATTTCTTCTCTCAGCTACACCATTTTGCTGAGGTGTTCTTGCTGCTGAGAGCTCGTACTTGATCCCAGTATTTTCTAAAAATAGTGAAAGATTTTGATTGATGAATTCAGTCCCTCGATCAGACCTTATTCGATCAATCCCAACTGATTTTTCATTTAATAGTCTTTTGAAAAGCTTAATCAGTTGTGCAGCAGTTTGGTATTTGGATTTGAGAAAAATAACCCAAGTAAATCTTGAATAATCATCCACGACTAATAAAGTGTATTTCATTCCCCCTAAGCTCGTGACAGGTATAGGACAAAAAATATCCATATATAGCAGTTCTAAGCATTGGAAGATGATTTACAACCCTTGTTTTTAAATGAAGATCTTACTTCTTACCAAACTGACATGCTTAACAAATTTTATCTTTTGAAAAATCTATTTTGGGCAAACTAAATACAAGATCGTAGTTACTCAGATAAGGAATAGATTTAAAGTTTAGGTGGTTCAACCTCTTATGCCACAACCAGTTTTTAGAAGATTTGGAAGCTTTAAAAAAAACTGGTGCATAAGGTTGCTCAGTCCAACTGACTTTGTAGGTGTTCCCACAATGATTGCCAGTTAGGATGACCTCATCAGTTGAGTCTCTAACTGAACAAGTGTGTCTGTCGAACTAAACTGAGAATTTATTGTCGCATAACTGACTGATGCTAATCAAGTTAAAATTCAAATTCTCAACTAGTAAAACATCTTTGATAGTAAAATTATCATAGATAACTTTTAGAGTTGTCTCCAAAACTGATGCTTGGACCAGTGTAATTGATCAATTGGGATAACAAATTTGCATCCCCTGTCATATGACACGAGCATCCACTGTCCAAATAACATATTGAATCTTTGTTTGTACCTATCACCTGCAATCACGCACAATATATAATTTTGGAACCCACATCTATTTGGGTCCTAAACTGACTAGTCATTTAGGAACCCAGACTTGGATCAGTCTAACTGAATTTCCAGTTGTTGTGTTCCAAATGGTGTTTCTCGGCTTGTGTGTGCTTGGTGTGTAGTGTGTAGATGAAGCAATATGAGCTTTAGATTTGTTCAACTTGTTGTCCAGTCAGTATCTTTTCTGAACTGGCTTACTGTTATAGTAATTGGAGTAGCCATTAGAATAGTTCAGGTATTTATTGCTGAACTTTTTTTGGTGACTGACTTTGTGGGTCAGTTGAAATTTTTGGGCTATAACCAATACAATACCTTTTAGTCTTGTTCTTATTTTCAATAGGTTGTACAACTGGTTTACTTGGCTCAGGTTGTTCTTGTACCACAACTGATTTTACAAAGTGAATATATTTCCCTTTGCTCATGTTCAGTTTTGGCTGAGTATTTGAAACGTCTGCTAATCTTATTGCTTTAAAATTACTAGAATTTTTTTTTAAAAAAAAACTCTTGATGATTCGGCCGATACTTATACATATATATACAAATTATGTTTGTACCATTTAAAATAAAACCAACCAACTAGTATTTGAAAAATCCAAAGAATAGTTCAAAACGTCAAATCGTCTAACATTTTCCGAACCTAAAAAACAATAAATTTGAAAAGTATAGCCCATACTAAACCTCTCAAAAATCTCTCAAAAACATAAATAAATAATCTTAAAAATCTTTAACTTAATCATAAACGTAAATCATAATTGCGGAAAAATAAAAGCGCTGGTCCTCGGGTCATGTGCACCTTCACTCCAGTCATGTCAACCGTCAAGACCTCCATCAAACTCACCTGCATCCATCACACCTACTGAGTCTAAAGAATCAACACCCCATAATCGTTATAACAAATAATACGTATAAAATCACAAGCAACAGTGAAAATACTTTTTACATAAAAATAACATTTTCATGACATGCATAACTTATACCTCAACACTTTTCCTTTTCCTCATTTCATAACATATATACTTTTATCATAATCATGAACATTTTCTTTTTTATTGAATTCAGATCGTTAATTGTGACTTTCCTCATCCTCAAAAAGTCGATGGATCTATCTACATGTAACCACAGTACTGGGCGGCGGGGATACCAGCAACACTCTCACCGGTCAACTGGGCATTGGCCTATACTCATCGAATGGAAATACGATCGTCGGGCTCCCTCTGAGGCCTTCTCCCATAAATGAGCTCCCTCTGGCCTTTTCCCTCACGATATTCTCATTCTTATCCTCATATCCTCAATACTCACAATTCCTTAACTTCCTTCAACGTTTTACATTTTCATCACTTTATAAAAATCATGCATAACATATAAATTTTTTTTTTGAAACCAAACATGCAACATATCTTTTAAATGTCCACATTAAATCATCAAAATCCATAGACATTTAAAAATCATAATTTAGCCCTCGTGAACCATGACTCGACCCCCGTGAGCCGTGTTTCGAATTATTTTCCCAATAAGAAAGCCCTAAGCCATGCCCTAGACCACCCATGAGACAACTCTCGGTTTTTTCGAGCCACGCCCGAGCCACCTTGAGACGACCCTTTTCTAACCCTTATATGGACCCTCCGGGGCCCATGTGACCCCCTGAACCAGACCCTGGATCGAAGCCGAAGCCCTACTCTAGCTGCAAGCAAGGTCGAGACTCCTAGTGCATAAGGACTCTAAGTTTGTGAGCCTAGGACTCTAGCCTTTGACCCGCCCCATGAACCAGCATGTCGTTCACCCACCTAGGACCCTTAACCCTTGATCTAGCCCAGTCCGAGCCCCGAAACAAGCCCCTGACTCCATGCTTGCTGTTGCACTAAAATCGCGCAGCACGCCACTTCTCGGGTGGGAGTCCTAGCAAGCTAGGACTCTTTCTTGAGCCATGTACTCAAGTCCTAGCATGGCTTGGACTCCCTCTCAGACTCAAACATTACCTTGGCTAGCCCTGTCCCAGCCGTGCCAAGCCATGCCAAGCTACACCCCAAAACCGAGCCCCTACGATCCCTTGACAGAAGTTTCTGAACCAGTAATCTTCCTTTGGCTTTACAGCGTGTGTGGCGTGTTCCTAGAACCCTTAAAATCGTGTAAAACATTCCTTGATCATAACTTAACATTATGGCAGCCCCTTGACACGTATAGAACATGATTTGGAACGCAAAACCTTTAGTTTATCTCATGTATATGCAAAAATCCGAAAATAATAATAAGAACATCATGCTTCTCATACAAACGTAATTTAAAACCATAATACGATGTGATAGACGAGAAAAGGAGATGTATGGCGTGCCTTTGCGTTTTAAACGCACGATTATACGTTGACGATGTGAAGAACTTTGACGAGGAGGGCCTAGGCTTGTGTTCCCTTGAAAAAACTTCCTCTCTTCAAACTAAGATGTGTGTGTCGTGTGTTTTGATGGAGAGAATTGTGAGAGTGTGGACGTGAACAATGAGGGTTTGGAGTTGAGTTTTGCACTATAAATCTCCCTAAATCAACTAACAAGGCTTAGGCCTATTAAGGGTTTAATTAGGCCCATTAGTCTTTAATTAAAATACAAAAAATAGTTTCGTTTAAATTAGTTTGTAAATTTAATAGCCGAGTTGCCAAAACGTTCGTGTTTTTGTTGAAAAACCAACAGCGATAAAAATTACGTCCCGGCATATAAATTCACCTCAAAACCCCTTATTTTCAAAAATATGAAAATGCATCCCTCATATTTTAAATAATTAAAAACAATTATTTAATAAAAACATTTTATGTTTTTCAGCCCTTGGTCTTCGTTCCTCGATCGCAACTTGAATAATCTTTAAAAATACAGTTTTATGCATAATGATAGTAAAATCCTATTTAACATATAATCATGCATGTCACATAATCATTTAAGCAATTAAAATCAACTAATTAGCCTTTTTTCAAACTTCCTAGATTTGCATGCATTTGGGTTATGTTGCCTTAATTTTGGACCATACAGTATTATTGGTTTAAGTTTCGTCTTGGTTGCTGAACCCTAAACCAGTTTTATCAGTAACTGATTTTCGCTTATCTTCTATTTCAGCTAATTCAACAGATGATTAATTACATGCTTTAATAAGCTCAGTTTGCTTTCAATTCTCAAGCATTAACTGCTGAATCATTGATTGATTCTTGCTTCTTTCAGCATTGAGCTCAGCAATCTCCCGTTTAAGACTCAACAAATCAACTGATTCATCAGTTTCAGTTTTATCGTCTTTGGGATCAGTTTGCTTTGCTCTGTTCTTCTCAAAAGATAAGGCAAGCTTGTGATACTCATTAACCATGTCACAAAGTGTAGAAATGAGTTCATTTCGTGTGAAATCAGTTGAGCTAAAGTCAAATATCTATTGACAGGTTGACCCCAGTTCTGTGTCATCAGCCATCAAACACTTGACCTCTTCATCATCATCACTGGAGCAGCTCAAGCTCTCAGCATCTGAATCATCACTGTCAGATTCTGCCCATTTGGACTTGCTTTCCTCATCTAGAAGCACCTCATGCTTCTTTCAGTAAGATTTTTTGTCATCCTTGGATCTTCTCTTGTGCTCATAAGGTTTCTTTCCCTTTTTAGTTGAGCCTCGACTGTCCTTCTTTGGCTTGGGACAATCAGCAATGAAATGACCTATTTTGCCACAGTTGTAGCAAGCATTAGGTTCTTCTTTGGAATAATTTTTCTGATATTGTCTTTGGAAGTTTCATTGACTTCTTCTCATAAATCTTCCAAACTTTTTGACAAATAATGAGATAACGTCATTACATAACAGATCAGCAGATTTGTCGACTGAACCAGTTGGTTCCAGTCTGACAGTAGTTAGGGCAGTTGTAGCAGCTGGTGTAGAAGGTTCCTATTCTCTAGTTTGCATCTCAAACTCGTATGCTTTTAATTCTGCAAATAAATGATGAAGTTCAACCTTGTTCAGGTCCTTTGATTCTTGCATTTCCATGATCTTAACATCCCATTCCTTGGGAAGACTTCTGACTACTTTCAGTGCTACCTCTTTATTTGAATATACCTTTCCAAGTGCATTCAGTTCGTTTATTATTCCCCTAATTCTTTCATCATAGTTATGCATGGATTCTCCAATCTTAATCTTGATATTGTCGAATTTTTGAATGGCAACTGATATTTTATTCTCCTTAGTTTGCTCATTGCCCTCGCATAACTGAATCAGTTTCTCCCAGATTTCCTTAGCAGTTCTGCACATCTTTATCTTGCTGAAAATGACTTTATCCAGTGTTTTGTACCGAATGTCTTTAGTGTAACGCCCAGACATTTGTATGTTTCTGATGTAAGGTAATGATTATGAATAAGTATGTCCATTATTCCTTTTATGGTTTATTATGATGATCGTTTGGGATATGTGATGTAACGCCCCAGATTCGACGACTGTCCTCACTCTACCAAGACGAGTCTTTCCAGCGTGCTTATGTCCTCACTCACACCCTAGGAAACTTCCCAGGAGGTCACCCATCCCAGAATTTCCCAAGTCAAGCACGCTTAACTTTAGAGTTCTTATGTGATGAGCTACCGAAAAGAAGATGCACCTTCATGGTATGAGTAGTACATATCAAATCTTTTTAAGCCCTCTTCAACTGTACAGTCCATTACATTGAACAGTCTCGGAATCCCTCTCCTTCCGGTGTAAGATCGGTTCATTCCTGTTCCCTCCGCCTAGAAGCCTGTCAGGAGCCGCTCATTGTCCGTGCACCCTCATGGCACCGGCGATCACCCCCCGCCCTCTTCGGTCCCGGGCCTCACATGTGATGTCATGGCGATAGTTTATAGCTTCAAGTTATGATATGAATGGTAATGAATGATATGAATGGATAGAAAATAGACGGGTAGAATATAAAGTTGATATTGAGCCCAATAGGTAACGGAAGTGCAGAAACGGTATGAAAATTGTGGCAGTAGTTGTGATTTTTAGCATAATGTTTTGTTTATTGATCCAAATAATGTGAGGCCACTTCCATTAGAAAGATAAGACATAACGCTTTTTTAGTTTTGTTTAAATCATTATTGAAGACGATCCAAAAATGATGTGATTTTTAGTTTTGTTTAAATCATTATTGAAGACGAGCCGAAAGTGGCCCGAAGCGTGTCGAGTGTATCGTCGTTCCTGCACTGACACATGTTGGGAGATTGAGCATAACTCTTTCCTCAGATATCCAAATGACATCAAGCCAATTGGAGATGCAACCCTTGACATAGGGCTACAACGTTCATGTTGACTACTTTTGCAAATTCGGAAGTCAAGAATGCGTTTTTTGGCAGAATGAGGCGCGCCACTGTGCCAGAACTAGCGCCCTGACCCGTAAGGTGCTGAAGTTTTTGTGTTGGGCAGAATGGGGCGCGCATATGTGCCCAAAAAGCAACACATTTTCAAAAACGTGTTTTGGGTATTTTAGGCTTAAAATTGGTCGAGACTCTCATTTCTCTTATTTCCCTTCTCTTCCTCTCTCTTCTCCATCGGCTTAAGGCTAGGGTTCTTCATCTTCTTATTATCCTTTGTTTCAATCAAGCAAATAATCTTCAATCCGGAGTTGGAACTTCATTTTTTTAGTGTGTAAGTGGTTTTGCTTCTTGTTCTTTAGTTATTGTAGATGGTGAAGTTGGGGAATGATAATTGTGATTGATGTATTGGATTAAATGTCCATTCAATGTTATTATTTTGATGTTGATGGTTAGTTGTTGGGTTTATTGTTGTAGGATCATCGTCAAAGTTTAGGAAACCAAGTGCTCCAAGTGTAGTAAGTGGAATCATTTCTTGAATGCATCACATGATCCTATATGTATGTGTTTTGATTATTTTATGATGTTAACTGCTTTCAAATTTCATTCATGATATATATATATATATATATATATGTAAATATGTATATATGGTAGTGCAATTATATGCATTTTTGAATGGAAGGAGTTAAACTTTTAATGATGCCTCTAATGTGTTCGATAAAATGACTGAATAAAGTTTTATATGATTGAATGACTGGATTGATAGTGATAGTAGCGGTGTTGCCTCTGGCAATTCTAAATCCGCAATGTAATTGGCCAATTAACGATGAAAACATGTACTCTCTAATAATATGTATTTTATGCAGACCACATGTCCCTCCTATAAGATTCGTTTTTACGAATAGGGTTAGCAAGAATGAACTATCTTATAAGAACTATCAATTCTTCAGTTAATCAATGAAAATGAATATCATCCCTATATATTGTTGTATTATGATTCTTGACGAATGATATTAATGATGATTCGATGTTTATGAAATGAGATGAATAATGTTTTCAACAAAATGAAATTGAGGCTATCCATTTTATGTTTTACAATAAAATGATATATATGTATCTTGTTAGTTTTGATTCCATTTGCTGAGTTTTATACTCATTCCAGTTATGTTCATGTGATGCAGGCACAAGTAAGAAAGACTAATCATCCCAGAGTTGTCGAAGCAAGAGAAGGGCATATGCCGAACTTTGGAGATTTTGATAGGATGAAATTTTTGATATGTTAAGCTTTTGGTTATTTTGGGAAACATTGATCATCTTGTGTTGGTCTTTGACATTAGTAATATGTGTAGATACTATATTATTTTGTATCTGATGTGTATGAAAATCTTTTGCATGTGTTTAACGTGTTGCTTGAGACAGGTGGCATGTCATAATTATGGGGAGATGCTGCCCAAATTTTTTTAAAATTACACATTTTCTCCAAATTATGTTTAAAAGCTTCCGCACTGATTTTGTATTTTAGTCACGAGTGTTACATTTATTGGTATCAGAGCCGAGATTTTCGGACGAATGATTTGGCATATGACTTCCAGTGCTGTCGACAATTCGGTATGTATGTACCTGCATTATTTGATATAATATGGATGTATCGCCTCAATAAGTATGATATGTTATGTGTTAAAATTGTTTTAAACTAATATGTATTATAGGATCATGCCGCCTAAGCATAAAGCATCAGAAGGGGATGATAGTTCATCATCTAGAGTGGTTGATGAATTTAGCAAGTTATTGAAAGAATAGGCCAAGATTCACGGCGAGCAAATCCCGCAGCTCTTACGGATGCAGAATGCTGGGCGAGGGAGAGAGAAAGAGCAAGTGAGGCCTGAGCCTAGTAGTGAAGGCGCATACGAAAGATTTCGTAAGATGAAGCCGCCAGAATTTGATGGTAGCACTGATCCCATGGTTGCCTTGAAATGGGTCAAAGCTGTGGAGGCGAATTATGATTATCTTCAGTTTGATGATAAAGACCGAGTTAGCTGTGCCATTTTTCTACTGACCAAGACGGCGAGGATTTTGTGGGACGCCACCAAGGTATCAGTTAATGTCTCGGCACTCAAGTGGCAAGAGTTTAAAGATTTATTCTACGACAAATATTTTTCTCGAGATGTTCGAAGTCAAAAAGTGAAGGAATTTCTAGAACTGAAGCAAGGAAATATGTCAATGCAAGAGTATATTCTCAAATTTGAAGAGGGATGTCAGTTTGCCCCATATCTTGCCAGTAATGACATTGAAAAAGGCGAGCATTTTCTGGGAGTTGTCCGGGCTGAAATTAAAAGAGACGTTTGAATGTCTAAAGCTGCTTCATATAAAGAGATTGTTGAAAAAGCAAGGATGGCCTAGCTGGATGAGAAGGAAATTGAAAGAGAGAGACAATTGAAGCCCCAAGATTTTTCTACTAAGGGCCAAGGATCTGGATGGAAGGGTAAGGGAAAGTTCAGAGGCAAAAAAAAGAGGAGCATCGACCCAAAACTCCTATGCCACCGCCTGCGTATGATCGACTTGTATGTCCAAAATGTGGCAAAATGCATGCATTTGAGTGTTTGGTTGGAAGTAATCGATGCTTTCGTTGTGGAGGTGCTGGACATGTCATCAAAAATTGTCCTTGAGAAAGGGAAGGATAGGGTTCAAGGCAGAATCTTCACAATGACCAAAGAAGGCGCAAATCCTGATTCTTCTGTCATATCAGGTATTATCTTAATTTCAGGCAAGGCTGCTATTATATTGATTGACACTGGTGCTACCCATTCCTTTATGTCTGAAATTTTCTTGCGCTCCTTGAATGTTGTTCCATCTTATGAACCCCTCCACTAAAGTATTTTGTTGCCATCGAGAGACGAAATATGGCCTTCTAGTATTCTTAAATGTTGTACAGTCCAAGTAAATGAGAAAATCTATTTTGCTGATCTTATTATTATTCCCATGGTGGCATTTGATGTTATTTTGGGAATGGACTGGCTATCGTCATATCGTGCCGTTATTGACTGCGTGGCTAAGACGGTGCGATTTCCTACAGAAGATGAGGATATCGTGAGTTTCCAGAGTTCAGGTATTTTTTTTGGAACTCCTTATATTTCTTGTCTCAAAGCTCAGGGAATGTTATCAAAGAGGTGTCAGGGGTTTTTAGCTACTATGATAGATGTGAATACTGAGATGACAATGAAGTTGAATGAGATTGAGGTAGTTCGGGAGTTTCATGACGTATTTGCAGATGATGTGCCTCGATTACCACCTGACCGTGAAGTTGAGTTTGTTATTGACGTGGTTCCAGGTACTGCTCCGATTTCGAAAGCTCCTTACCAAATGGCCTCGACTGAAATGAAGGAGCTGAAGAATCAGTTGCAGGATCTATTAGACAAAGGCTTTATTCGTCCGAGTTCTTCTCCATGGGGAGCTCCGGTTTTATTTGTCAAAAAGAAAGATGGATCCTTGCGGTTGTGCATTGATTACAGAGAGATCAACAAAGCAACGATCAAGAATAAATATCCATTGCCGAGGATTGACGATCTCTTTGATCAGCTACAGAGAGCGACAGTGTTTTCAAATATCAACCTGCGTTCTGGTTATTATCATCTAAATGTTAGGGAAGTCGATGTCCCTAAAACTGCATTCAAAATCAGGTATGGCAATTATGAGTTTTTAGTCATGTCATTCGGGTTGACGAACGCTCCGTCTGTCTTCATGGATCTTATGAACCGGGTCTTCAAGCCATATTTGGATAGCTTCGTTATCGCTTCCATAGACGATATCCTGATTTATTCCAAGACTCGGGAACTTCATGCCGAGCATCTCAGAATTGTATTGCAGTTATTGAGGGAAAAGCAGTTACACGCAAAGTTGAAAAAGTATGAATTCTGGTTAGAGCAAGTATCATTTCTGGGCCATATCGTTTCGTGAGACGGCATTGCAGTGGATCCCATGAAGATTGAAGCGATTAAACAATGGCCTATTCCTATGAAAGTTTTCGATGTGCATAGTTTTCTTGGTTTGGCAGGTCATTATCGACGTTTTATTGCCAATTTCTCCAAAATTGCCCAGCCATTAACCAATCCGAAGAGGAAGGCGGTGAAGTTTGAGTGGACAAACGAATGCCAACACGGATTTCAAGTGTTGAAAGACAAGTTGACATCAGCTCCTATCCGAGCACTTCCGTGCGGCACTGAAGATTTTATTGTATTCACTGATGCGTCAAAGATGGGACTTGGAGCTGTACTGATGTAGAGTGGGAAAGTCATCGCTTATGCTTCTCGACAATTGAAAGACTACGAGAAGAATTATCCCACCCACGATCTTGAATTGGCGGCTGTGGTCTTTGCATTGAAAATATGGAGACATTATTTGTATGGCGAGAAATGTGAAGTTTTCACAGACCACAAGAGCTTGAAATATATATTCTCACAGAAAGAACTCAATATGCGGCAGAGGAGTTGGTTAGAACTTGTTAAAAAAGATTATTATGTAACCATTAGCTACCACCCAGGTAAAGCAAACGTCGTTGCAGATGCTTTGAGCCGCAAGTCAGTTTCTTCTATAAGTTCGTTGATTCAGAAGCCGTTGTTATTGGATCTTCAGTGGAGCGAGATTGCTATAGCAGAGTATGAGACCATCGCTAGACTTTCAGGTTTGGTTATTCGACCTTCGTTGACAGATAGGATACGACGAGAGCAGCCTAATGACAATCAGTAGATAGAATTGCGATCCAAAGATGATAAGAAAGGGAATACAGAGTTTGCGATGAACACTGATGATTTGTTAACGTTGAGAGGTCGGATATGTGTTCCCAGTGGTAATGACCTTCGACGAGATGTTTTGACAGAGGCTCATACCGCGCCATACTCGTTACATCCAGGTAGCACCAAGATGTATCAGGATCTCCGACGTTTATACTGGTGGCCAGGTATGAAGAGTGATATCGCAAAGTTTATATCCGAATGTCAAACATGTCAGTAGGTAAAGATTGAGCATCAAAGACCTGCCGGAACTTTGCAATCTCTCCCAATACCTCAGTGGAAGTGGGAGCACATCACCATGGACTTTGTAACGGGACATCCAAGAACACCACAAGGTTACAACTCCATCTGGGTGATTGTTGACAGGTTAACCAAGTCGGCTCATTTTCTTCCGGTCAAGAATACGTTTACAATCAACCAGTATGCTGAAGTCTATGTAGCTGAGATTGTGAGACTTCATGGTATCCCTCAGTCAATTGTATCTGATCGTGACCCGAGGTTTACTTCTGAATTTTGAAAGAGCTTGCACAGAGCCTTGGGCACCAGGTTGGCTTTTAGTACAACTTATCATCCTCAGAGTGACGAGCAGACAGAGAGGGTAATACAGATTCTTGAAGATATGTTACGAGCCTGCACGATTGATTTTCCCGGTAGCTGGGATTCTAAATTGCCACTTGTGGAATTTATGTATAACAATAGTTATCAGGCGACGATTGGCATGTCACCATACGAGGCATTGTACGGCAGGAAATGTAGATCTCCGTTGAACTAGGATGAAGTCGGTGAAAGAAAGATGTTAGGACAAGAATTGGTCCAACAGATAGCTGATGTAATTGCTTTAATCAAGGACAGAATGAAGACGGCCCAATCCAGACAGAAAAGTTATGCCGATATCCGAAGAAGGCTTTTGGAGTTTGAAGTTGGAGATCACGTATTTGTCAAAATTGCTCCTCTCAAAGGCATTATGAGATTTGGCAGGAAAGGAAAGCCGAGCCCAAGATTTATCGGTCCATTTGAAATTCTGGACAGGATTGGAGAAAGAGCATATCGCCTAGCCTTACCGCCAGACTTGGATAGAGTCCACAATGTATTTGACGTCTCAATGCTGAGGAACCACATCTCGAACCCTTCACATGTTCTCATACTTGAACCATTGGACCTGATGTCAAACTTGACTTATCAAGAAGTACTAATCCAGATTTTAGATCGCTAGGTTAAAGTACTAAGGAATAAGGAGATCGGCATTATCAAGATTCTTTGGCGTAATCAGTTGGTTGAAGAAGCAGCGTGGGAGCCTAAGGAAGTAATGAAACAGCAATATCCTGAGTTATTTGCACAGTAATGGCAATTTCGGGGACGAAATTTCTTGAGGAGGGGAGAATTGTAACGCCCAGACATTCGTATGTTTCTGATGTAAGGTAATGATTATGATTAAGTATGTTCATTATTCCTTTTATGGTTTATTATGATGATCGTTTGGGATATGTGATGTCATGGTGATGGTTTATAGCTTCAAGTTATGATATGAATGGTAATGAATGATATAGAATGGATGGTAGAATATAAAGTTGATATTGAGACCAATAGGTAATGGAAGTGCAGAAACGGTATGAAAATTGTGGCAGTAGTTGTGGTTTTTATAATAATATTTTGTTTATTGATCCAAATAATGTGAAGCCACTTTCATTAGAAAGATAAGACACAAGGCTATAACTTTCATGTTTTGAGTTTTGTTTAAATCATTATGGAAGACGATCCAAAAGTGGCCCGAAGCGTGTCGAGTGTATCATCGTTCCTGCACTGACACATGTTGGGAGATTGAGCCTAACGCTTTTCTCAAATATCCAAATGACATGAGGCTAATTGGAGATGCAAGCCAAGACATAGTGCTACAACTTTCATGTTGACCAATTTTGCAAATTCGGAAGTTAAGAATGCGGCACGCCACTGTGCTAGAACTCGCGCCATGGCGCGCAAGGTGCTGAAGTTTTTGTGTTGGGCAGAATGGGGCGTGCATATGCGCCCAAAAAGTAACGCATATGCGCCCAGCACATTTTCAAAAACGTGTTTTGTGTATTTTAGGCTTAAAATTGGTTGAGACTCTCATTTCCCTTCTCTTCCTTTCTCTTCTCCATCGGCTTAAGGCTAGGGTACTTCATCTTCTTATTATCCTTTCTTTCAATCAAGCAAATAATCTTCAATCCGGAGTTGGAACTTCATCTTTTTAGTGTGTAAGTGGTTTTGCTTCTTGTTCTTGAGTTATTGTATATGGTGAAGTTGGGGAATGATAATTGTGATTGATGTAATGGATTAAATGGTCATTCAAAGTTATTATTTTGATGTTGATGGTTAGTTGTTGGGTTTATTGTTGTAGGATCATCGTCAAAGTTTAGAAAACCAAGTGCTCCAAGTGTAGTAAGTGGAATCATTTCTTGAATGCATCACATGATCCTATATGTATGTGTTATGATTATTTTATGATGTTAACTCCTTTCAAATTTCATTCATGATATATATATATATATATATATGTAAATATGTATTTATGGTAGTGCAATTATATGCATTTTTTAATGGAAGGAGTTAAACTTTTAATGATGTCTCTAATTTGTTCGATAAAATGTATGAATGAAGTTTTATATGATTGAATGATTGGATTGATAGTGATAGTAGCGGTGTTGCCTCTGGCGATTCTAAATCCGCAATGTAATTGGCCAATTAGCGATGAAAACATGTTTTCTCTTATAAGATGCATTTTATGCAGAGATACATGTCCCTCCTATAAGATTAGTTTTTACGAAGAGGGTTAGCAAGAATGAACTATCTTATAAGAACTATCAATTCTTCAGTTAATCAATGAAAATGAATATCATCCCTATGTATTGTTGTATTATGATTCTTGACAGATGATATTAATGATGATTCGACGTTTATGAAATGAGATGAATAATGTTTTCAACAAAATGAAATTGAGGCTATCTATTTTATGTTTTACAATAAAATGATATATATGTATCTTGTTAGTATTGATTCCATTTGCTGAGTTTAAAACTCATTCCAGTTATGTTCATGTGATGCAGGCACAGGTAAGAAAGACTAATCATCCTGGAGTTGTTGAAGCAAGAGAAGGACAAATGCCAAACTTTGGACATTTTGATAGGATGAAATTTTTGATATGTTAAGCTTTCGGTTATTTTGGGAAACATTGATAATCTTGTGTTGGTCTTTGATATTAGTAATATGTGTAGATACTATATTATTTTGTATCTGATGTGTATGAAAATCTTTTGCATGTGTTTAACGTGTTGCTTGAGACAGGTGCACGTCCTAATTACAGGGAGATGCTGCCCAAATTTTTTTAAAATTACACATTTTCTCCAAATTATGTTTAAAAGCTTCCGCACTTATTATGTATTTTAGTCATTAGCGTTACATTTAGCCACATTGTCCAAGTTGGCTTTTCTCTTGTCTTCAGCTGTCCATTCATCTCGGGGTTTTTCAATGCGATGTGGTGTCCCATCAGTTATGTCAACAGCAGTGTTTGCCTTCAATATTGTCATGGGACCTTCTGTAATAATGTACCACATGTCATCATCTTGTGCAGCTAGATGAGCACGCATTATGATTTTCCAATCATCGAAATCCTCTCTGGAGAACATTGGAATTTTGTTGAATGAAAACATGGTAATTAGTTTGCATAGAAATATTCAGAGACAAGATTCAACTGCTTTGATACCACTTGATAGGATCGGTTAGGGGGTGAAAGAGTGTTTAGAAGGGGGGGTTGAATAAACACTAACAATTTCCGCAACTTTTTCGAATATTGAGTCAGTTTGGTGATAACCTGAAACTCGAGAATCTTGTTAGTCGATGTCAATCAGTTAATAATAATAGTGCAGACATAAACTGACTGATCGCTAGAATAACACTGAAATAAGAACACACAAGATTTTACGAATGTTCGGAGATTTCAAACACTCCTACATCACCTTTTCTATCAGGAAGATAAAATATTCACTAAAAGACTTTGATCGATAGAAAAAGTTGTACAGACCCGCTTTAGTCTTGGACTTAACAATGCCAAACTGAAACTCTTAGTTACAAAACGATTTAAATCACTCAACTAGACTGAAATAACTTAGCAACTGATTACAACAATATCAGTTTGTGTAATACCCGAATTTTGAAAATGTGACAGTAGTTGTGATGGTTTATGACCTTGCGTTATGGTATGAATGGTAATGAATATTATAGAATGGAATAGATAATGGATGGGTAGAATCAAAGGTTGAATTTGAGCTAAATAGGTAATGGAAGTGCAGAAACGGTATGAAAAATGTGGCAGTTGTTGTGGTTTTTAGCATAATATTTTGTATATTGATCCAATTGATGTGAGGCCACTTCTATTATAAAGATAAGACATAAGGTTATAACTTTCTTGTTTTGAGTTTTGTTCAAATCATTAGGAAAGACGAGCCAAAAGCGCCCCGAAGTGTGTCGTGCGCATCGTCGTTCCTACAATGACACATATTGGGAGATTGAGCATAACTTTTTACTCAGACCTCCAAATGACATGAGGCCAATTGGAGATGCAATCCAAGACATAGGGCTACAACTTTTTTGTTTACCACTTTTCCAAATTATGAAGGGAAGAGGCGTTTCGGAAGCCATCTTTGTAGTGGATGTGCGCAGAGTGCGCGCCCGGGCGGGAATAAATGTGCGCCCGGGCGGGTCTTGTTCGGAAAAAATGGTGTTTTGGCCGAGAGTTCCGTGTCCGAGTGGAAAAAGACATCCGCCTGGGCGGGCCGCAAGTTGAAAAACGTGTTTTGGTGTTGGGAAGGCATAAAAATCGAATGGTATCATAATTTTCCTCATTTTTCTTCTTTCTCTTCCAACGAAACCCTCCTTCCTTCCATTTTCTACATTTTTTCTTCAATCTATGGGAGAATTGTTCAAGGAAATTATGAAATGAAGTTAGATTTGTGGTCCTCTCTTCAAGATCTTCAAGATGGTGTAAGTATGTTATATTTTATTCAAGTTTGGAAATGGGTTGAAGTTTAGAATTGATATTTGAGTTGATATTTGAGATATTGAGATGTTGGAGATGTTGAAATTGTGTTGGTTTGAAGTTTAAAATGGAATTGAAGCCAATGACAAAGTAAAGGAGATAACTCTTTAGCACGAATGTCATGTGTTTGATAAAATGATTCAATAAATGTTTTTATGGCATATTGCGATTAAGAAATTTACGGATCTTGATTCGAAGCAGTATTGAATTAATTATGAATTTTGAACAGAAACTACTCTGTTTTGATAGATGATAAAAGTTCTTGAGAGAAAGGGTGAAAAATTCTATTAATGCAATGTAGCTGTAATAGTAGTCTTTGTCTCCTCCAACTTCAATTACATGCCCCTTCTTTCAATGCTTTGTTCCATGACTTTAATCACCGAATTTGACTCAGCTCAAAACAGCAAACATGTGGGAAATTGTCTGTAGATAAATTTGGTCACTTGGTTCACCTCATTTGGTTAAATATTGAAATAGTTATGATTTTTTTACTATATGCTGGTCATAGTGAAAGTAAATTTGTCCTCCTTTTGATATTTTCACAATTTGATCATCTTAACCAACTTTTTAGGCAATCATTCTTCTGCAAAGTTTTAGATAATTTCTCAACGATTCCAAAAATATTTGAATCACCTCCATTTGAATTTTTTAGCTTGAGTTATCATTATTTTACCAACACGTAGAAAACTTGAAAATAAAATATATTTAGTAAGACATTAAAATATAAACACACAATACTAAAATAACATAATTTTATAATTTTAATGAAACTTAAATTTTAAAATATAGGTTTTAACATATAATAAATTATTAATTTTAAGTTT
>NC_133314.1:13033992-13035232 GCF_012295235.1 Primulina huaijiensis | reverse complement strand
TGAACTTCCTTGGCATTTTAATTAAAATTTTTAAAAGCATTAAATGCATGTTTATTTCATTAAATTGTGTTTAATTATTTTTATGCATAATTCATGCATGGTAGGATTTAATTCATGAAATTTTCCTAAGTTCATGCATTAGGGTTTCTAGGTGCATTTTGCGATCGAACGAGGAACGGAGACCGGAGAATTTTCAGGAAAATTATTTTACATGATTAAATTTTTTATAAATTAATATATGGTGTTTTAAGTGGATTTTTCAAATAATGGGATTTTACCAGGTATTCTTACCCGCAGGACTTTATTTTTAACGGTACGCGAATTTTATCGAATCGGGGGACTTTTTAATGATTCGGCTAATATTTTCAAAAATTTTCTAACACAAAATATTTTTCGGGAGTGCGTTTGGATTTAATGGGCTTACTTTTAAGGTTGTTGGGCTTAAAACCCTTTTAAAACTTTTAAAATGCAAATTATGGCCCATAAGCTAATATTACCTATATAATTAAGCTACTAAGTATTATTTAACCTAAACCTAGTCATTAGCACCCCACTAACCTAATTCAGTCGCCCACCCTCCTCCAATCAGCCTCCTCCTTCGTGTATTCCAGCATTAAGATTCGGTGCTCCATTATTCCTCCAAGCTCAAGCTTTCCTCCCCCGCCTCGTGTCACTTCGAGCCTTTGTACATCAAATATTTAATCAGGCACGCATTGTACTTTTATTTCTGCATCATACATGCTAGATACTTGCTGTTACGTGGGTTTATTTGCATAAAATTCTTGATCTTGCATATAACGTAGGAAGGCTTCGGTTTTTGTTCATAGTTCTTGCACCTTCTTCATCCAACTCACGTTTCTTGTTAGTATTGTGCAAGGGGCTGCTAAATGCATGATGCAAAGGGTTGTATGTGTCGTGTGTAAGGGCAAATGAATAAGGGAGTCTCGGTTTTTCCAAGCTCGAAGGAGAAACGCTCGGGATAGTAGCCATTGTGGTGGTTGAGTACAAGATCGGAAGTTTGGGTTTCGTTGTTCGATTCTGCACATGGGTTGGTCTAGGGCTTTTGGCTATGGTTTAGGAAGTCTCTAAGGGTCTTAGGATGAGTCTAATTAAGGTGGTTCGTGGCTTGGTTGGCTGGAGAAAGCTGTACAACAAGAAACATGAAAACTGCACAGTTTGAGTCCCTTGTAGCTGTTGTCATGTTTCTGAATTTTGGGGCTTAGGCGCTGGTTCTGAGTTA
>NC_133314.1:13031829-13033892 GCF_012295235.1 Primulina huaijiensis | reverse complement strand
GGATATTTTATTTAGTTTAAAAGAAAATTTTTAATTTTTCCGCAACTTTTCAAATACGGATTTCTAGGCCTTTACAGAGGATATGCTTCCCATCATATTTTCTTATAAATTGGCAAACAAGGTCTTTTAACGTCAGATTCCCGAGACGAAAATGTGTATATATATTTACTTATCTAAACAGATATGCGTTACTACAGTAAGGTCTTTATAAGGCTGATTCCACCGTCCATATTGATATTCCTCATGTTTAAATTGCCACCATAGTTTAAGAAGTTCATTTTGCACGTACCCACTAGAATGCGTATCAAGAACCTCTAGAAAATTATCCAAAGGCTCTTTACTCAGACCATTCTTAATGAATAAAATTTTATCTTCTCTATTCATTGATGTCATTCCAACATTTTTGCATATCCCTTTACAAGTCCACCTTGCACATTTATGACATCCACCTATATGTTTAGCTCTTCGCTTCTTGGCATATGTGCTTTTACCAAATCCTGGCATATGTCTTATTATTATTTCACTTGCTTCCCCAACCAATCGGACTTTTGCTTCAATTATCAACCGGATATCATTCGGTATGCCATATGGCATCATCAACATTGGTCGCTCAAATCTAGCTTTATAAATTTTTTTCAACGCATTATCAGGTAAACAAGCAAAATATTTACGAAGATTCACAATACAAGCATCNTTCACAAGATTTGAAAAATAAATGCTTATCTTTGAATAAAGAGGGCCAATAAAATCCACATTGTAAGATTTTTGCAGCTGTTTTATTGGATGAAAAATGACCTCCACATGCTTCAGAATGACAAAATTGAATAACATTACTTACTTCATTGTCTGGTATGCATCGTCGAAAAATTTGGTCAGGACAATACTTAAACAAGTAAGGATCATCCCAATAAAATTTTTTAACTTCTATCAAGAATTTATTCTTATCCTGTGAAATCCAATGAGAAGGCATTTTATTTGTCACAATAAAATTTAGAATGTTAGCAAACCAGGGCATAATAGTAGCATAAAAAAACTGATCATCTGGAAAATTTTCATTTATTTGTATTTCATTATGAGATGATTCAGTCATTATTCTAGATAAATAATCGGCTACGACATTTTTTTTTCTTTTTTTATCTTTAATTATAATATCAAATTCTTGTAACAATAAAATCCACCGTATTAATCTTGGCTTAGCATCTTGTTTATTTGATAAATATTTTACGACAGAATGATCAGTGTACACGATAGTAGTAGAACCAATTAAATAAGATAGAAACTTATCTAATGCAAATACTACTGAAAGTAATTCTTTTTCAGTAGTTGAATAATTTATTTGGGCACTATTTAAGGTTCTACTAGCATAATAGATTGCATACGGTTTTTCTTCTTTTCTCTGTCCTAACGCAGCTCCTATAGCATAATCACTTGCATCACACATTAATTCAAATGGTAAAGACCAATCTGGAGGTTGTAAAATAGGTGATGTAATTAAAAGATTAATTATTTTTTTAAAAGTATTTTCACATTTCTGAGTCTATTCAAATTGTGTATCTTTTGTTAAAAGATTCGAAATTGGTTTAGATATTATGCTGAAATTTTTTATAAACCTTCTATAAAAACCTGCATGACCCAAGAATGATCGAACTTCTTTGACCGTTTTTGGTGATGTTAAATTAGCAATATTATCAACTTTGGCTTTATCAACTTCAATTCCTTTTTCAGATATCACATGACCTAACACAATCCCAGATTTAACCATATAATGACATTTTTCCCAATTTAAAACAAGATTTTTTTTCTTTACATCGTTTTAATACTTCTTCTAGGTTTTTAAGACAATTTTCAAATGAGTTTCCAAAAACAGTTATATCATCCATAAAAACTTCTACAAATTCTTCAATCATATCACTGAAAATACTTAACATGCATCTTTGAAAAGTAGCCGGAGCATTACATAAACCAAATGGCATTCTTTTAAATGCAAAAGTTCCGAAAGGACAAGTGAAAGTAGTTTTTTCTTGATCTTCTAATGATATAGGTATTTGATAATACCCCGAATA
>NC_133314.1:13027755-13028223 GCF_012295235.1 Primulina huaijiensis | reverse complement strand
TGCTACTAGTTAAATTATAATTTACCCAAGCGTAGGTTGTCTGCAAGTAATATATTTCGTAAGTACGAGATCGATCCACAGAGAGGTTATTTTAAGTTTAAATTTATTAATTTATAGATTACCAAATGCAAGAACGAAGTTTACAAATTATAAATTTTGTCAAGGCTCGAGGATTTATTCTTGGTTTAAGCAATATTGTTTAACTAAAAGTAAAACAAAGGAAACCACCATAAATAATGGTTCCAAGAAAATAAAAATATTTAAACACACACACAATATAATATAGTTCCCACTATAGAAAATACCGAATTCACCGATATTTTATATATGGTACCTATGATTATATATATAACTATATAAATATATAACTGCATAAAATAAATGTTAAATTAAATCATTATATTTCATTTAGAACAACCGGCAGAGCCACGCTATTGCCTAAATGAAATATATGATTTAATAAGTTAG
>NC_133314.1:12921013-13027654 GCF_012295235.1 Primulina huaijiensis | reverse complement strand
TAAATATTGAAATAGTTATGATTTTTTTACTATATGCTGGTCATGGTGAAAGTAAATTTGTCCTCCTTTTGATATTTTCACAATTTGATCATCTTAACCAACTTTTTAGGCAATCATGTCTTCTGCAAAGTTGTTGATAATTTCTCAAGCATTCCAAAAATATTTGAATCACCTCCATTTGAATTTTATAGCTTGAGTTATCATTATTTTACCAACACGTAGAAAACCTGAAAATAAAACATATTTAGTAAGACATTAAAATATAAACACACAATACTAAAATAACATAATTTTATAATTTTAATGAAACTTAAATTTTAAAATATAGGTTTTAACATATAATAAATTATTAATTTTAAGTTTCATCATGAACCGTGTGTTTCAAAGGTATATAGATCAATTTGTTGTGATCTTCATTGATGATATTCTTATTTATTTAAAATCTGAAATTGAGCATGCCGAGCACTTGAGAGCTGTTTTGCAGATTTTGAGAACTGAAAAGTTGTATGCTAAATTATCCAAATACGAGTTTTGGTTGGATAGAGTAGTTTTTCTTGGACATGTGATTTCGAGTGCTGGTATATCAGTTGATCCGAGTAAAGTTGAGGCAGTCATCAATTGGTCTAGACCGACATCAGTTCCTGAGGTACGTAGTTTTATGGGTTTGGCAGGCTATTATCGCAGATTTATTAAAGGATTCTCACAGATTGCGAGGCCAATTACCCAGCTGACACAAAAGAATGCACCATTTATTTGGTCACAGACATGTGATGCTAGTTTTGTTGAACTTAAGCAGAGATTGACTAGTGCTCCAGTTCTGACTATTCCATCTGGTGTAGGAGGATTTACAATGCACACTGATGCTTCACATCAAGGACTGGGTTGTGTATTAATGCAGCATGGCCGTAGTTGCCTATGCTTCACGACAGTTGAAGCCACATGAGTCTAGATACCCAGTGCATGACTTGGAACTAGCAGCAGTGGTTTTTGCCTTAAAGATTTGGCGTCACTACTTGTATGGTGAGAAATTTGAGATATTCACTGATCATAAGAGTTTGAAATACCTCTTTTTCACAAGCGGAGTTGAACATGAGACAGAGACGTTGGTTAGACTTGTTGAAAGACTATGATTGCGAAATAAAATACTATTCAGGAAAGTCTAATGCAGCAGTCGATGCTTTGAGCAGAAAAGTATGTAATATGTCATTGATCACTAGCAGTGTATCTGATCTAGTAGAAGAATGTTGTCTTTCTGGTTTGGATTTTGTGGTAGATACTCAACCTGTAAGAGTATTTATGATTCAGGTAGAGCCCGAGTTGTTTGTAAAAATTAGAGTGGCCCAAAGGTTAGATCAAAGCTTTCAGAAATCAGTTGAACTCGTCAGATCAGGACATCAATCAGAATTTCAGGTCAATAATGAGGGTATTTTGTTTGTGAATGATCGTATTGTAGTTCCTAATATTTCAGAGTTGAGGATGCAAATTTTGCGTGATGCTCATTGCAGTAAATTCAGTGTATACCCTGGAAGTGAAAAGATGTACAATGACTTGAAGAAACAATTTTGGTGGAAAAGAATGAAATCTAACATAGCAGAATTTGTGTCTCGTTGTTTGAATTGTCAACAAGTGAAAGCAGAAAGAAAGCGACCAGGAGGTTTTTTGCATAGCCTTAAGGTTCCAGAATGGAAGTGGGACCATATCACTATGGACTTTGTCACGAAATTACCGAGGTCGTCGAGAGGTTGCGATGCAATTTGGGTTATCGTTGATAGATTAACCAAGTCTTCGTGTTTCATTCCTTATCAGATGACATATAGGCATGATCAGATAGCCAGATTATACATCAGAGAAGTTTTGAGATTGCATGGTGTGCCTAAGTCAACTGTATCAGATCGTGATCCCAGATTTTCTTTTCATTTTTGGCAGAGTTTACAAGAGGCCCTTGGTACTCGTTTGCATTTGAGTACAGCATATCATCCTCAGACAGACGGACAGTCAGAACGTACTATTCAGACATTAGAGGATATGCTGAGAGCTGTAGTTATGGATTTAGGCATTGGTTGGCAGGATTCGTTACCACTTGTCAAGTTTTCTTATAACAACAGTTATCAAGTGAGCATTGGTATGTCACCATTTGAAGCATTATATGGCAGAAAGTGTCGATCTCCTCGGTATTGGGACGATGTATCTGAAGCACCAATTGTAGGACCTGATATGATAAGAGATATGACAGAGAAGGTGAAATTGATCAGAGGCGGATGAGAGCTGCTCAGGATAGACAGGCTAAGTATGCGATCATCAGGAGACTGCCGTTGATTTTTGAGAAAGGTGACAGAGTTTTTCTGAAAATATCTCCTTTCCATGGAACAGTTAGATTTGGAAAGAAGGGTAAATTATCACCGAGATTCGTAGGTCTGTATGAGATTTTGGACATGTTGGTGATTTGGCTTATAGATTAGCTCTTCCTCCTGCATTATCAGGTGTTCATGATGTTTTTCATGTGTCTATGTTGAGGAAATATAATCCAGATCCTTCTCATGTACTTTCACCAGATGAGGTTGAGCTAGATCAGAATTTGAGCTACATTGAGAGACCGATTCAAATTCTAGACAGAAAAGATAAGCAACTCAGAAATAAATTGATACCCTTGATTAAAGTACAGTGGAACAGACATGGTGTCGAGGAGGCAACTTGGGAATTAGAAGATAAAATGAGACAAAAATATCCAGAGTTATTCAAATGAAGTACGCTTCTATTCTCGGTTTTATATTCAGTATTGATTATTACATGTTAGACTTGAAAGAGATGATTGATTTCGAGGAAGAAATCTATTTTTAGAGGGGAGGTATTGTAATACCCGAATTTTGAAAATGTGACAGTAGTAGTGATTGTTTATGACCGTACGTTATGGTATGAATGGTAACGAATGTTATAGAATGGAATAGATAATGGATGGGTAGAATCAAAGGTTGAATTTGAGCTAAATAGGTAATTGAAGTGCAGAAACGGTATGAAAAATGTGGCAGTCGTTGTGGTTTTTAGCATAATGTTTTGTATATTGATCCAATTGATGTGAGGCTACTTCTATTAGAAAGATAAGACATAAGGCTATAACTTTCTTGTTTTGAGTTTTGTTCAAATCATTAGGGAAGAAGGGCCAAAAGCGCCCCGAAGTGTGTCGTGCGCATCGTCGTTCCTACAATGAAACATGTTGGGAGATTGAGCATAACTTTTTACTCATACCTTCTAATGACATGAGGCTAATTGGAGATGCAAGCCAAGACATAGGGCTACAACTTTCTCGTTTACCACTTTTCCAAATTATGAAGGGAAGAGGCGTGTCGGAAGCGATCTTTGTAGTGGATGTGCGCAGAGTGCGCGCCCGTGCGGAAAAAGACATCCGCCCGGGCGGGCCGCAAGTTGAAAAACGTGTTTTGGTGTTGGGAAGGCATAAAAATCGAATGGTATCATAATTTTCCTCATTTTTCTTCTTTCTCTTCCAACGAAACCCTCCTTCCTTCCATTTTCTACATTTCTTCTTCAATCTATGGGAGAATTGTTCAAGGAAATTATGAAATGAAGTTAAATTTGTGATCCTCTCTTCAAGATCTTCAAGATGGTGTAAGTATGTTATATTTTATTCAAGTTTGGAAATGGGTTGAAGTTTAGAATTGATATTTGAGTTGATATTTGAGATATTGAGATGTTGGAGATGTTGAAATTGTGTTGGTTTGAAGTTTAAAATGGAATTGAAGCCAATGACAAAGTAAAGGAGGTAACTCTTTAGCACGCATGTCATGTGTTTGATAAAATGATTCAATAAATGTTTTTATGGCATATTGCAGTTAAGAAATTTATGGATCTTGATTCGAAGCAGTATTGAATTAATTATGAATTTTGAACAAAAACTACTCTGTTGTGATAGATGATCAAAGTTCTTGAGTTATAGTAGAATTCAAAGGTTCAAGACTTCTCACCTACACATTTCNAGTTAAGAAATTTATGGATCTTGATTCGAAGCAGTATTGAATTAATTATGAATTTTGAACAGAAACTACTCTGTTTTGATAGATGATCAAAGTTCTTGAGTTATAGTAGAATTCAAAGGTTCAAGACTTCTCACCTACACATTTCGATCTTCTTTTGGTAATATTTGAAAGGTATGTTACGGTCGGTAACATACGAGGTAAAAGTATCATTTTTATTTTAAATTGAAAATTCTATGGCTCGATGAATTATTTGTGATTTGATGATGATTGTGGCCTTGAGATGAGTTTATTATAATATCGAAATGATGATATTGATTTGCATCATTACATTGCATATTGAGCCACTTGTTGATTCAGATTTGATATGGCGGAGGTCGCCTTGATTTATTGATTTGTTGGACGTATGGGGCTATATTTGAGTTGGCATAGTGTATGCGGAGGTCGCTGCTATGGCCTGAACACTCTCTATATGCGCACCATAGTCCTGGGATTGTAGAACACAGCACCCCACCTCGAGCGGATGAGTGGGTGTGATGTTGCTGGGGGATTCTCTTTCCTTGGGTACCCTATGCCAGATAATTCACTTGATCTTGAGATTTATTGATAGCCCACAGCTTCTAATCATGCATTGCATTATATTGTATCTTTATGAATTTAATATGAAATATTTGTCACTTTAATTCTTATATGTTATTGATTGTATCATACTTGGTTTATACTCACCGGCTTGTCTGGTACCTCTTGTTTTCATGTGCTTGACGGTAGGTGAGGCGAGGCTTGGGATGACAGAGTCCAGCTCAAGGCGAGGAGATACGAGGTAGAGTGGGATTCTCGGGTCTTAGGAGCTATTTTATGATGTTGGGATTTCTTTATTTTGGCATGTTGAAAATTATATTTCAAACATTTGAGACAATTAAATTATTTTGACGATGTTTATGTGGATTTGTAAACCACAAATTATGTATTTTACTCGATCATTTGGTTTGTTACAATTATAATTATTAGTATTAGATATCGGATCCGAAGCCCCACATTAGATGCTCAATTATAATTATTAGTATTAGATATCGGACCCGGGGCCCCACAGTTTGTGCTTTTAAGCTTGACGTATAGCCTTAAATGCTATGAATGTATACAATAAGCGTGAGCTTTGAAGTATGCAAAGATTTCAGCAGAGTAACAGCTCATTTGATAGTTGTTCAAGAGTCGAGAATTCAGATAGATAAGAGTTAAGAGGTAAGAGTGTTTCACAACTGCTCTTTCTCTGCTATTTATAGGCTTTGCCCAAAACGGTAATATTGAATGCAATTTGAATCTTTCTATACGTTGTTTGCCATGTCAACATTCTTCTGACAATCGTACACTGCGGTTTATCTGAAATGCGGCGACCACACTACTAGTTACAGTCTGCTTTTGTACAGTTGTCGATTGAATGTCCTTTTCCTTAACTAATGATGTGTACAGCTGAAAGATCAGCTAATAGGATATAACTGATAAGTTCACAACTATTTCTATCGACTGATCAGTTTCCAACTGATCAGTCAGTTGTCAGCGTAGTTCAGTCAGATGGTTCAGTTGTCTTAGATTATCTTCGCATTAATCTTCAGTTATGGCAACTGATAGTTTGCATATTTTAGATCAGTCACTGTCAGTCTTCTTGATCAGTTAGTTCAATCTATTAAATGTTGAGTTTGTCAAAATTTCGAAATCCAGTTTCCAACACCATTATTCACCACAGTGCCCGAGACATTCCCGGACACCTGCCCGCGCTGCACGCCCATTGCCCGAACGTTTCAGGCAGTCGCAGGAGTCCTGTACGCGCAGCGTCCGCAAGCTGCGGTGCACAGTGTGCGGACGCTCCGCATGCTGCACGCACGGCGCGTGCACGCCGACATGCTCGATGTGCGCTGTGTGTACAGGTCTGCGTGCGCTGTCTGTCTGAAACAGTTCCAGGCAGATCCGAAATTTTTTATTTTATTTTAAAATAAAAATTTTATGGTGAAATAATTTTCTGAAAAATATTTTTTTGTGGTTCGAAATAAATTATTCAATATTTAAAACCATACGATATAGAGAACCTGGCTCTGATACCACTGTTGTGATTCGTGTTTTCTCATGCCCAAACTCCACGGAAGTTTTAAAAATTTTAAATCCTGACATTCAAGATATTGTTTGAGAATTCGTATTGTTTTAATAAATTAAAATATTCATAGGATATTTAGTATATATCTCTAGTGAACAATTTTCACTTGGTTCCAACTACGTCGATATAAGCGAACGTAGCTCTTGTTGTAAATCTCACTTACGTTCTTTCAGGCTCCTTTCTTCAATCTTTGAATCAAGTTCACGACTAGAAGATTAGTTTCTCTTCCAAATAGCACTAGAATATTTTTGAAGAACTTTCAACGTTGGAGAGCAAAATTCGAGAGACGGCTCAATTCCCCTTTTCCAAGAGGGTGGCCAAAACTTTTTGAGGAGAGGGAGGAGGCTTTTCGAAAATTATGGTATGTTATGAGGCTAGGGTTTTAGTCTCCTACTTAAATCAAGCCTTCATGACCTAATTATCATAATATTATATTTGGGCCTCTTAATTAACATTAATGTGTTTGATTAATTAATTGGGCTAGTCCAACTAGTTTAATCAATTAATCAAGGTCCATTAAAAACTTTAATTATTTAGTATATTGGACTTGTACTCCTACAAGCCCATTAAACATATTTCCCACTATATTTAATTTAATATTTAATAAACTCAACTTTTGAGTTTAATAAATTAAATTCTCATATTTTAAAAATTCAATACCTTTGAATTTATTCTCTTCAAATTAAATATCATAAATTCAACTCTTTGAAATTTGATTATCATAAATTCAACTCCTTGAATTTACTATTTCATATAAATTCAACTCCTTGAATTTATTTTCACTCCACAGGAACAAATGATTCAGTGCTTGTGTGACCCTTAATAGTTCAGGGATATAGCTAGTCGTGGGTTCACAACTCTGTGTGATTCAGGATATAATCTTTTATTCGGTCTTACCCTAATTTGTCCCATTCTATGTATCAACAATTGATCATGAGAATGTCAGAAATCATATTTTTGATTAAACTCATCGAATCATGATAAGAGGGTCTAGTAGTATCGCCCCATGATTCCTTAGGTATCTCTGATAGTTCCTGCAAGAACCAATCATTTATGATTAACGTAGAATAAGGTCCCTTCATCTCATATATCTCAATCAAATCTGCAACCACTGGTTCATTGAGGGTTGCATAAGAATTAGATAACTATGTGACATATATTTGAGAATAAATAGTGGCATCGCATGTACAATTGGAGAACTACCTCTCTAACGTACATTTCATACTCTGGTCAGAGATTCCATGCACTATTATTTCATCAGATCACACAGGATATGCACACTCGTAGGTGAGCAGTGAATTCCAGACTACAATGCATTGGCTCCTACATGCGTCACAACTATACCCAATCTTGCCACTTCATGATCCTCATGGAGTCGGTAAACGAGTCAAAGCACAGCCCTAGCATATAGAGCCTCAGTGTTGTCCCGGGTCGTAAGGACTACTGGTGTACAATCATAACAACGGACTTATAATCTCGATGAATGATAACCACTTGAAAAGTCCTAGGGAGGCCAGTTCGGTATAATCATCATATGACTACCCATCTGCATGTTTGGACATTTCTATGATCTTACCAAGAAACGCGGTACACAACATCACAAATGTTAGTCTCGAGCTTAAGCGACCTTTATCCATGTTTTAAGCGGCTGAATTGACTAGGAACAAATTTAGATTATACAGTGTTTACAAATGAGTTTCAACATCGAATTACGATTCATTTGTATTAAAGTATAATCAAGGTCTTTATCTATTTTGATCATATGGGTATACAGATAAAGAAATAACAAACCATGAAATAATACATTATATTAAAATAAATATTGTTTATTACAATCGAGTCAATAAATTCCCTAGCCAACAGTTGGCTTACAGGACATCTACTCTAACATCTTAATACTTTTGTGGCTTGTGGTGTATTGCAGTGAACATGCTGAAATATTATATCTATATGGCTGGTATTGGGGATGATGTATAACATGGGTACAACGCTTTTTTAATATTTAGGTATTCTTCTTACTATAAATAAACATATAACGTCAAGTTGTGTTTCGCTTGTGGACTCCATTGTCTGCAAAATCTCAGCTTGGCCTCGAAAGACTATAACATGTTAGTAAGAATGATCTTGTTCGGTTTGTGCTTCATGGTGTTAAAAGCTATTGGTTTTCTAATCTTCCTTTGCCATTTGATATCATCGATAAGTTTAAATGTCCTAAGTTTTTGTGATAACAAACAATATCGAGCTGCTTCAGGGTCCTGTAATTTGAGTGTAGTAATGATTTCTAATTGGCTATTATGAAGTCAAGTAGAACAACAAAGATTCAATTTGAACCACACTAGCTATATCCGATAGTGCACGTCAAAGGATGGAAAATGTCACGCCCCCGGGACTGAAGCGTCGGTGACATCCGACATTGTTTAATTGTAACGCCCCGAAAATTCGAAGGTCCACGCGAACCACATTCATGCAATTGTTAAATTCTTTGTATTTTAATTAAATTGTTTTAATTGTATTAATTAATTATGCTGCGCATATTTACTTGTATAAAATATATTTTTCTACATATTTGAATTAAAATGTATTTTTTAAAGGTTATTCGAGTTGCAATCGAGGAACAGAGACCGAGGGCTGAAAAACAGAAAATGTATTTATTAAACAATTGTTTTTAATTATTTAAATTAAGGGTAATGCTTTTTCTTATTTTTGAAAAATGGAGTTTTGAGGTGATTTTATACGTCGGGACGTAAATTTTATCGGTGTTGGTTTTTCAAAAAAAATATGAACGTTTTGGCAACCCGGCTAATAAATTCACAAAATTACTTTAACAAAACTATTTTAAGATTTTAATTAAATTCTAACCAAGCACTAGTGGGCCTAATTTGGGGGCTTAATGGGCCTAAGCTTAATTAAGGAAATAATTAACAATTTAATATGTTAATCCCACCCCAAACCCACACAATTCCTTCGGCCACTTTTCAGATTTGTTATACACCAAAAATTCTCTCCAAATACACGAACTCACACACACAAAAATTTGGAAGAAAATTTCGAAAAGTTCAAGGAAGTGTCAAGCCAAGGTTCTTGCCCCGTTCTTCGCAATCGTCAACGATAATTCGTAACTTTAAAGGGCAAAGGCGCGCCATATTATTTCTTTCAAACATCTACCACACCATAGTATTTTATTTAAGTGAATTTGTAGAGGTCCGTATCTCGTATTCATAATTTTTGAAGAATTATTTAAAAATTTTCTCTTTAAATAAATAACATGCATCTTTTATAAAATAAACTGATAAATAAGTTTAACTATAAAAATAACAGCGGAAGTAATTATTTTGTTTCAAAACAACAACTAAAAAATAAATATCCAACATATAAAAAAATGAGTTTGAACATGAAAATGCGAATAAACTGAAACATGAGGTCCTCGGGGTCCTACTACTGCCGACCCAAGCTAGCTCACTGGTCCCCGCCCTCAGTCCTGACCTCATCAGTACCTACAACAATCAAGTCTAGTGAGTCTAAAGACTCAACATGCATATATCGTGAATAACAAGTAAATATATATCATAAAATCGTATGAAACGTAAAAATATCGTATCGTAAAGCGTAAGGTGAAAATCGTGTCATGAGTAATTATAAATACGTGCATATCTGAAAATCGTACATAAAAGATTTGCTCGATAGAGCCTTGTCATAAAATATCATATCGTAATTTTTCTGGTAGAGATAATGTTATAACGCAAGTGGCCCATAACATAACATGCACGTCTGATCAGACTAAACCACAGTATACTGGGCGGTAGAGATCATCACAGCCCTTAGACTAGATATCCGTACCCATACATAATCGTAAACCGGTCGTAAGTCACCGGGTGAAGCAATCCCATAAGCGTAAGGTGGTCACAAGACATATCGCATATATCTCAAAAATAAACATTTTATATTTTATGCACGTAATATAATTATAACCATGTTTTACCGAATGAGTTGGATCGTTCCCAGATTTGCTGCGACCTAATTCTAACATGAGAAACATGCAAATAATCTCAACTTGACAGAAACTTAATATCCGAACCAAAAACGAGACAAACACGACCAACAAACTAATTTTCCAACCATGACTCTAAACCAACCCGAACCAATATCAAACCATCATTTAGTCATGATTAAAATACGCCTAACATGATGAAATATTGCTCCTAAGAATTGTAATTCACGAAATTTAGTGAATGGAGGCCAAAAGCTTGAAACGCTCTTTCGAGAGTCACTTTGGCACATTGCACCGTAAATTCTCGTACGACCTCTAAACTTGACCAAATCACAAACGGCCAAAAACATGACCTTTCTAACTCATTGAGGTACTGTCGAGTCCAAGGCCATAGTATAAAAGCCTACCAAGAACTCGAACAAGACCCCTGCACCGAAACCTTGATGCTGTCAATATGCGTGACAGCAGCTGCGCTTGCTTTGCTTCGTTTACGGGACCAATGGCCATTGGGGCTTGAACCACCGACCAAAGTCTCTTACCAACATCCTAAGGTGTGGCTTGAACTATGACTAAGGGCACTAGGCCAACCACAATCCAAGCAAACACCTAGGACAACACAAAGCTTTGATCGAGAGCATCAAAATTCTGTGTTGTGTGATTGTTTGAATTATCTTGCTGTCTTGCATCGTTCCAGTGGCCATACGATCAACCATGGCTCAATCTAGACTTGAGGAAGTGTTGTATGAACCATGGCCAAGGTCTAAAAGCCAACCACTATCCACTCCAACACCAAGAAGCCGAAGCTTCACTCCCACACCAGAAAACGAAACCGAGGGACATGTGCGTGTTTTCTTTAAAAAAATCAATGGGACCATGAACCAAGCCTTGAAGGGCCATATTGGTCACGTCCTAGACATACTAAGGAAGGGTTCAAACCATGGTTACAGGCCTTAGACCAACCATGATCCGAACACTCTCCTTAGACCACCAACAACCAAAACCGAGGGCCAAATTTGCACTATGGGAGAAAGTTGCTGTAAATTTCTTAATCCTGAGTGCATGGCCTTGAACCAATGGACCAAAATGACTCCAACACACCCTAGTACATGCTTAGATGCAGCCTTGAGTGCTTGGAACCGATCCAACCCCTGAAATCACAAAAACAATCAAAACAATGAGGCACACGTGAAAGCCGAAAAAATACTGCACAGATTTTCGAAAAGTTGCTGTCATATTTTCGAATATGCTTCATGTTTCATGAACAAAATATGGTTTAAAAACATGTATAGGACTTTATTGAAGATAAAAGAGTAACATCTACATGCCTGAAATTTGTTTAAGAAAGAAAACAAACTATACGACGAACACGGCGCGACGGAGACGGAGTTCCTTTTCTTTCTTGTTTTCTTGCTGCTAATTCACGATTCTTGTTGTTGGTTTATGCTGAGATTTTTGGATGAGAGGGTGGAGAGAATGCTAAGGAATGGGGGTGAAGTCTACTAGAAGTGATAAATGAGTCAAGGAGTGCATTAAGGTAGGAGCTACAAGTGAGGGATTTGAATGACACAAAATTGCTTCCTTCCTTCTTGCTGCTCAAAAATTGTGGGATTAATAGGCTAGATTAATGGTTTGATTAGGTGCAAAAGTGCTTAATTATTAATTATTGATGATTTAAATTGAAGGAATTAATCATACAAAGAAAGGATTAAGGAATGATATCAAAATGGAGAGTTGCCAAAACATGCAAGGAATGATTCTAAGGGGGGGCCGAAATTTGCTAAATAAATGGAGGTAAAATATTGCTTAATTATTGAATTTTTAACTCCTTAAAGTTTTAAACAATACTTATGTATTTTAGTGAAATAATAAATTAATTTAGAATAGTAATTTTCTTGCATGCATGGCTAAGTCTTAAAATAAATTACTAACATGTTAGGGTATAATTTCTTGAATAAAATAGGCCTAGATTAATTTATCCCAATTGGTTACATATTTTAATTTGGGCTTTTGGTTAATTATTGGAGATAAAAGAACTTATTTACTAACTTAACTTCAATTAATTAAATAATTCCTTAAACATTCTTTTACATTAAAATAAATTATTCCTTGGCTTAAATTAAATTTAGGAATATTTTCTTATTTTTAACTTTTATCTCAATACTCCAACTCCAGTCCGGCCTCGAGTATTTAACCGAAAAGATAAAAACTAAACTTTTGCGTAAAAAAAATAATCATAACTTAACAAAGTTTTAAAATGAATTAAGCCCTCATGCATGTATAAAAATCATTTTTAATTTAAATAATAGTAATTATGCATAGCTTATACGTAATCTGATTTTCGAGTTCTACAACTCTCTCCCCCTTAAAAGAAATTTCGTCCTCAAAATTAAAACTTAGCGAATAACTCGAGGTATCGACTCTTCATCTCTGGCTCCGATTTCCACGTAGCTTCCTCCTCCGAATGATTAAACCATTTGATTTTCACTAGCTTCACCAGCTCGTTCCGAAGCCTTTTTTCCTTTCTGTCTAAGATTTGCACTGGTCTCTCTTCATAAGACAGGTTCGAAGTGAGCTACAACGGTCCAAAGTTCAAGACATGCGATGGATTCGCCATATACTTTCTCAGCATGGAGACGTGGAACACGTTGTGTACTCCGGCCTGATTCGGCGGAAGAGCGACATGATAAGCTAACGTCCCAACCCTGTCGAGGATCTCAAATGGTCCGATGAATCTCGGACTGAGCTTTCCTTTCTTCTCGAATCGCATGACACCTTTCATATGTGCTATCTTCACGAGAACATGGTCTCCGACGGCAAACTCTAGGTCTCTCCTCCTCTGATCCGCATAACTCTTCTGTCGACTCTGAGCAGTCCTCATCCTATCACGGATCTTGACTACTACATCGGTAGTCTGCTGAATAATCTCCGGACCCAATTCTGATCTCCCCTACTTCATCCCAATGAATAGGCGATATGCACTTACGACCGTACAATGCTTCATATGGAGCCATACCTATATACGACTGGAAACTGTTGTTATATGTGAACTCTACCAATGGCAACTTCGACTTCCAACTCCCTGATAAATCGATGACACAAGCACGGAGAAGATCCTACAAAATCTGTATAACTCTCTCTGACTGATCATCTGTCTGTGGGTGGACAGCTGTGCTAAACAACAACTTCGTACCCATAGCTGAATGTAAACTCTTCCAGAATGAGGAAGTGAATCTAGGATCTCGGTCAGACACTATAAAAACGAGAATATCATGAAGTCTGACTATCTCTCGGACATACAACTCTGCATACTGAATCATGGTGAAAGTCGTTTTAATAGGCAAGAAGTGCGCTGATTTGGTAAGACGATCAACAATCACCCAGATAGCATTTGATCCTCTGACTGACTTCAGCAAACCGACAACGAAGTCCATGGTAACATTCTCCCACTTCCAATCGGGAATAGGAAGAGGCTTGAGCATACTTGCTGGTCTCTAATGTTCCGCTTTCACTAGCTGACACGTCAAACACTCTGATACGAAATGTCTGATATCCTTCTTCATTCCGGGCCACCAATACAATAACTGCAGATCTTTGTACATCTTCGTACTCCCAGGGTGAATAGAGTACGACGATATGTGGGCCTCAGATAAAATATCTGCTCGAATAGAACCGCCGCTAGGAACCCACATTCTGTCTTGATATCTCACAATGTCGTCGCTAACTGTATACAAGATACTGCCTTTGGCCTCATCTTTCTGCTTCCACTTTGCCAACTGCTCATCTGCTAGCTGTCCACTGCGAATACGGTCTAGAAGAGAAGACAGAATCGTCAAAGTAGATAGACGGGGAACTCTACCTCGAGGATATGTCCTGAGATCAAACCTCTGCATCTCAAACTGAAGGGGTCTCGGAATCACCAAATGAGCCATCACTGCAACTTTCCTGCTCAATGCATCCGCAACTACATTAGCTTTGCCAGGGTGGTAGCTAATGTCACAGTCATAGTCTTTCACTAGCTCCAACCAACGCCTCTGACGCATATTCAACTATTTCTGCTTAAAGAAGTACTTGAGGCTCTTATGGTCGGTAAAGATCTGGCACTTCTCCTCGTACAAATAATGCCTCCAAATCTTCACGGAAAAAACTACGGCTGCCAACTCTAGATCGTGGGTAGGGTAATTCTTCTCATGGGTCTTCAACTGACGAGAAGCATATGCTATTACCTTCCCATGCTGCATCAACATGGTGCCTAAACCGAGCTTCTAAGCATCGGTATACAAAACAAAATATCCTGGCCCTGACGGCATGGCCAATACCGGCGCTGAAATAAGAGCTTGCTTCAAAGAATCTAAGCTCTTCTGACACTCATCGCTCCACACGTACTTAGCATTCTTCTTTGTCAACGACGTGAGTGGAACTGCGATAGAGGAGAATCCCTGAATAAACTTCCGATAATATCCTGCTAGCCTAAGGAAACTACGGATTTCTGATGCATTTTGCGGTACAACCCAAACCCTGACTGCTACAACTTTCGCTGGGTCTACCTGGATGCCGCTGCTAGAAACGATGTGGCCTAAGAACGCCACCTTCTCTAACCAGAATTCGCACTTACTGAACTTTGCGAATAGTTTGTGCTTCTGTAAGGTCTGCAACACTGCGGTCAGATGTCTGCTGTGCTCCTAATGATTCTTTGAGTAGACGAGAATTTCGTCTATGAATACTATCACGAACTGATCAAGGTGTGGCTGAAATACGCGATTCATGAGATCCATGAAGATCGCTGGCGCATTCGTCAAACCGAACGGCATCACAAGGAACTCGAAGTGGCCATAACGAGTCCTAAAAGCAGTCTTGAGAACATCGGCATCTTTCACTCTCAACTGGTGATAACCAGATCGCAGATCAATCTTTGAGAATACTGAGGCTCCCTGCAACTGATCAAATAGATCTTTAATCCTCGGAAGTGTGTATTTTCTCTGTTCAATTCCCGGTAATCAATGCAGAGTCTCATCGAACCATCCTTCTTCTTCACAAACAAGACTGGCGCGCCCCATGGCGAAAAACTCGGGCGAATGAACTCCTTGTCAAGAAGTTCCTGAATCTGCTTCTTGAATTCTGCTATTTCTGTCGGTGCTAATCGGTACGGCGCTTTTGAGATAGGTGCGGTACCTATCATAAGCTCAATAGAAAACTCCACCTCTCGCACAGTTTTCATACCATAGACGTCATCAAAAAAACGTCTAGAAAGTCCCTGACAACTGGGACATCGGATGCTGACTGACTGGGTGTCTTGGGAACAGCTACAAAAGTCGCTAAAAACGCTCGACACCCTTTACGTATGAGCTTCCTAGCCTGGACACAAGATATCATACGCGGTAAATGAAAGTACCTGTCTGGCTCGAATAAGAAATGCTCTCTCCCTAGCGGTCGGACTAGAACAAATCTCCGCTGTAAATCAATCAAAACTCTGTTCTTTAATAGCCAGTCCATACCCAGAATGATATCAAACTCTGGCATCGGCAATACGATAAGATCCGCATAAACAAGATTTCCATGAAGTTCGAGGTCTATGTCTCGGACCACATTAGTAGCTGCCAGCTCCTCTCCCGAAGGCAGTACTACTGAATACGTTACATCTAGCCCAATGGTCTTGACCTTGAGGAAATTCGCAAAGATCTCTGAAATGAACGAATGAGTAGCCCCTAAATCTATCAAGGCATTAGTAGCTGAACCAGCTATAAAAATTCTACCTGAAAGGTTGGAACATCAAGCTGAACCCAATAATTACAAGAACTAAACTTATAGACATGCGAGGGTCAAAGTTCTTCTAACCTAAATTCCCGAAAATAACGCTGATTAGAGCATGCAATCCTATCACCAATTCTAAGTTCAAGATCTCAACCCATAACATTAAATTCCAAATACAAACTTAAAGCTTTAAGATACATCTCATGAGCATTGTCTCGCGGTTCGTCTCTGCTGCATGGAGGGCAAAAACTCTGCCTTGGGTAGGAAGACTCCCCTGAGGGCACTCCTTCAATAAGTGGTCAGGACTACCACACTTGTAGCACTTCCCCAAACCATATCTACAAACTCCAGTATGGCGGCGTGTGCACTTGGCACAGACTGGATACTCTGGGGCCCTCGGGAGTACACATCCCTGCTGCTGCTGTCCTCTGTTCCAGGATCGACCGTGGAAAGGCTTCTTACTCTGATGCTGCTGATGAGGAGGGCGGTGCGGCGCTTGTACTAGCCGCTTGACCTGGCGATCTCCCTCAATATCATTCTGATCCTGCTCTGCAGCTAGAGCTCTGGAGACAACGACATCATAGGTAGTAGGGCCAGCCACCCTAACATCATGGCGCAAGATCGACCGTAGACCATCCAGAAAATGCCTCAACTTGGCTCCAGCATCATTTTCAATCAGGGGTACAAAATGGCATCTCCTCTCAAACTTACGGATAAACTCCGTAACAGTCATGTCTCTCTGCCTCAGGGTCATGAACTCCCTGGTCAATCTTGAACGCACCTCGTCAGTAAAATATTTAGAGTAGAATACCTCTGTAAAGCGCGTCCAACTCAGAGTAGCCAAATCTAGGGCTACAAATGCTCTTTCCCATCACAGGCGAGCGTCTCCTCCAAACAGATAGGTCGCACAACAAACCCTATCTCCATCTCCAAGCTCCATAAATTCGAAGATAACCTCAAGGAACTTAATCCACCCCTCGGCAATCATAGGATCTGTCGTCCCTGAGAACTCCTTCGGTCTCATCTTCATGAACCGCACATAGGTGGCCTCAAGCCCCGTCTGTCTGCCTCCCACAGCTCTGTTCCTCGATAACTGTGCGAAGAACTAAGTCATCCCATCTAGCATCTGGGCGTTCATGTCCGGTGGAGGGGCTGGTGGTAAATCTCTCTCCTGCCTATGATCCTCACCGTCCTCATGACGATGCTCATCATCTCTCATACGATCAGGATTGCGTCTAGGAGGCATGCTGTTCCATACATACAACCCATACGTAACCAACATGCATAATCCTATTATTTCTTTAAATTTTATTAAATATTGCATAATCATAATCTGGACATAAAACATTTCATGAAAACATGCTGTTAAAATATTTCATGCTTTAAACAAAGTGCATAAACGTGAAACTTACAGACCGAAGATGTGACTTCATGAGCTTCTCGAGGTCAGTAGTAGTACAACCATTTCAAGAACATAGGCTCTTATACCAACTGTAGAGGCCCGTATCTCGTATTCGTAATTTTTGCAGAATTATTTAAAATTTTTCTCTTTAAAAAAATAGCATGCATCCTTCATAAAATAAACTGATAAATAAGTTTAACTTTAAAAATAACAGCTGAAGTAATTATTTTGTTTCAAAACAAAAACTAAAAAATAAATATCCAACATATAAAAAGATGAGTTTGAACATGAAAATGCGAATAAACTGAAACATGAGGTCCTCGGGTTCCTACTACTGCCGACCCAAGCTAGCTCACTGGTCCCCGCCCTCAGTCCCGACCTCATCAGTACCTACAACAATCAAGTCTAGTGAGTCTAAAGACTCAACATGCATATATCGTGAATAACAAGTAAATATATATCATAAAATCGCATGCAACGTAAAAATATCGTATCGTAAAGCGTAAGGTGAAAATCGTGTCATGAGTAATTATAAATACGTGCATATCTGAAAATCGTACGTAAAAGATTTGCTCGATAGAGCCCTGTCATATAATATCATATCGTAATTTTTCTGGTAGAGATAATGTTTCAACGCAAGTGGCCTATAACATAACATGCACGTCTGATCAGACTAAACCACAGTATACTGGGCGGTAGAGATCATCACAGCCCTTGGACTGGATATCCGTACCCATACATAATCGTAAACCGATTGTAAGTCACCGGGTGAAGCAATCTCATAAGCGTAAGGTGGCCACAAGACATATCGCATATATCTCAAAAACAAACATTTTATATTTTATGCACGTAATATAATTATAACCATGTTTTACCGAATATGTTGGATAGTTCCCAGGCTTGCTGCAACCTAATTCTAACATGAGAAACATGCAAATAATCTCAACTTGACAGAAACTTAATATCCGAACCAAAAACGAGACAAACACGACCAACAAACTAATTTTCCAACTATGACTCCGTACCAACCCGAACCAACATCGAACCATCGTTTAGTCATGATTAAAATACTCCTAACATGAAGAAATAATGCTCCTAAGAATTGTAATTCACGAAATTTAGTGAATGGAGGCAAAAATCTTGAAACGCTCTTTCGAGAGTCACTTTGGCACATTGCACCGTAAATTCTCGTACGACCTCTAAACTTGAGCAAATCACAAACGGCCAAAAACATGACCTTTCTAACTCATTGAGGTACTGTCTAGTCTAAGGCCATAGGCTAAAATCCAACCAAGAACTCGAACAAGACCCCTGCACCGAAACCTTGCTGTTGTCAATAAACGTGACAGCAGCTGCGCTTGCTTTGCTTCGTTTACGAGACCAATGGCCATTAGGGCTTCAACCACCAACCAGAGTCTCTTACCAACATCCTAAGGTGTGGCTTGAACTACGGCTAAGGGAACTAGGCCAACCACAATCCAAGCAAACACCTAGGACAACACAAAGCTTCGACCGAGAGCATCAAAATTCTGTGTTGTGCGATTGTTTGAATTATCTTGTTGTCTTGCATCGTTCCAGTGGCCATATGATCGACCATGGCTCGATATAGACTTGAGGAAGTGTTGTATGAACCATGGATAAGGGCTAAAAGCCAACCACAATCCACTCCAACACCAAGAAGCCGAAGCTTCACTCCCACACCAGAAACGAAACCGAGGGACATGTGCGTGTTTTGTTTAAAAAAATCAATGGAACCATGAACCAAGCCTTGAAGGGCCATCTTGGTCACGTCCTAGACATACTAAGGAAGGGTTCAAACCATGGTTACAGGCCTTAGACCAACTATGATCCGAACACTCTCCTTAGACCACCAACAACCAAAACCGAGGGCCAAATTTGCACTATGGGAGAAAGTTGCTGTAAATTTCTTAATCCTGAGTGCATGGCCTTGAACCAATGGATCAACATGACTCCAACACACCCTAGTACATGCCTAGATGCAGCATTGAGTGCTTGGAACCGATCCAACCCCTGAAATCACAAAAACAATCAAAACCGTGAGGCACAAGTGAAAGCCGAAAAAATACTGCACAGATTTTTGAAAAGTTGCTGTCATATTTTCGAATATGCTTCATGTTTCATGAACAAAATGTGGTTTAAAAACATGTATAGGACTTTATTGAAGATAAAAGAATAACATCTACATGCCTGAAATTTGTTTAAGAAAGAAAACAAACTATACGACGAACACGGCCTGACGGAGACGGAGTTCCTTTTCTTTCTTGTTTTCTTGCTGCTAATTCACGATTCTTGCTGCTGGTTTATGCTGAGATTTTCGGATGAGAGGGTGGAGAGAATGCTAAGGAATGGGGGTGAAGTCTACTAGAGGTGATAAATGAGTCAAGGAGTGCATTAAGGTAAGATCTACAAGTGAGGGATTTGAATGACACAAGAATTGCTTCCTTCCTTCTTGCTGCTCAAAAATTGTGGGATTGGTAGCCTAGATTAGTGGTTTGATTAGGTGCAAAAGTGCTTAATTATTAATCATTGATGATTTAAATTGAAGGAATTAATCATACGAAGAAAGGATTAAGGAATGATATCAAAATGGAGAGTTGCCAAAACATGCAAGGAATGATTCTAGGGGGGGGGGCGAAATTTGCTAAATAAATGGAGGTAAAATATTGCTTAATTATTGAATTTTTAACTCCTTAAAGTTTTAAACACTACTTATGTATTTTAGTGAAATAATAAATTAATTTAGGATAGCAATTTTCTTGCATGCATGGCTAATTCTTAAAATAAATTACTAACATGTTTGGGTATGATTTCTTTAATAAAATAGGCCTAGATTAATTTATCCCAATTGGTTACATATTTTAATTTGGGCTTTTAATTAATTATTGGACATAAAAGAACTTATTTACTAACTTAACTTCAATTAATTAAATAATTCCTTAAACATTCTTTTACATTAAAATAAATTATTCTTTGGCTTAAATTAAATTTAGGAATATTTTCTTATTAATAAATTTTATCTCAATACTCTAACTCCAGTCCGGCCTCGCGTATTTAACCGAAAAGATAAAAACTAAACTTCTGCGTAAAATAAATTATTATAACTTAACAAAGTTTTAAAATAAATTAAGCCCTCATGCATGTATAAAAATCATTTTTAATTTAAATAATAGTAATTATGCATGGCTTACACGTAATATGATTTTCGGGTTCTACAGAATTTTTGCATGAAAAGTAAGTGCATCATGAACAATTTCGTTTTTATAGTACATGTGAATTTTTGAGGCATAAAATTGTTGCTAAATTATGTTTAACATGATCATAAGGGGCTGCCATGATTAGGATAGGGTTAAGGTTGGTTTCTACATGTGTTAAAGAGTCTTAAAGCACACCAGATATGCTGCACATGTACCATAGAAAAGCTGGAACCGAAATTTGTGTTTGATGATCAAAGGGCTCGATTTTAGGGCATGTTGCTTGTCTTGGGTCACGGCTAGGACCAGGGCTGGGCTAAGGTCATGGGTGAGTCAAGGGAAGAGTCCTAGCCATGCTAAGACTCGAGACAAGAGGCTCAGGTTCAGCTTTAGTGCAGGGTTGGTTGGCTCGGCAAGGAGCTTTGGACTAGGCTAGGTTAGGTCCTTAGGGTCCTCAGAAGGTGCACAAGGGGCTGGTGCAAGGTCTGGGGCGGTTGGCTAGGTCCTAACAACAGAAAAGTAGAGTCCTACCATACAAGGGATTATTGGCCAAGCTGCATGCATCTGGTGCAGTGCTTCGTGCACGAGATCAAGGGACTGAGTTGGTCTGGGCTTGGTCCAGGGAAGGTTAAGGTCATTAGGGGTCAAGTGGTTAAGGGCTGGAAGGGTCCTAGACTAGGAGGAGTCTTATTGCTCAAGGGTAACACACGCACAACACATGCAGGTTTTTGGGTCAAGTTCCAGGAGCTTTTTGGGCAGGCCAAGGCTGGTTCTTTAGGCTGGGCTTGGTCCGGAGGGTGCCTAGGTGGGTTGGCTTGGGTTTGCCTCAAGGTGGCTCGGGCATGGCTCGAGTAAAATAGGAGATGGTTCAGTGTGTTCGATAAGGTGTCAAAAACAAAAATTAAAGAAGAAAAATTGAATCCATGGGTCCACGGGTGTGGCTCATGACTTGAAAGGATAGAATAAATAATAAAAATGCTATGTCTAAAATTTGGGATCAAAATAACGAGTTTTGGATTTATCCGGGATTTAAGCGCCGCACGAAACGCTAATTAACGAATTAATTGAAACGCCTAGTTTTAAGCTTTATAAAATTATGGAAAATTATATTTATGCTCAAATAATTATTAAAAGTCTAAGTTTTCAATTTGGAGATTTATATTAAGATTTGGTTTATTCGTGATTAAAACACATTAATACGCCATATTTAAAGATTAAATTAGAAGACCTTGATTCATGCTAAATAAAAATTTGATAAAATTCATGTAAGTTTAAATAATTATTTGGGATATATTAGAGTCAACGGAAATAAGAAAAAATCAAAAACGTGAAATTTTACGCCCAGGGGTAAAACGGTCATTTTACACCTAGAAATTAGTAAACGTCATGGCAGTGCCCTGAATGCTGTTTTATGTGCTAATATGATTATTTTCAATGGTTAGGGATATTTATGAATTTTTATATGTTAATATGTCAATTTTAAATGTATATGGATTTTTAAGATGTTAATATGTTTAATGTTTTATGATTTAATATGATTAAAATATTTATTTTAAATGGTTATGATTTAATGTGTTAAAATGTTGATTTTTAAACGTTTATGGCTTTTTATGATTTTTTATATGTTAAAAAGTTTATTTTAAATTTTTACGGATTTTAATATGTTAAAATGTTTATTTTAAAATGTTTATGAATGTTTATGATTTTAATATGTTAAATTATGATTTTTAAATGTTTATGAATGTTTATGATTTTAATATGTTGCATGCTTGGTTTAAAAGAAAAATGATATTATATGCATGTTTTTATTAAGTGATGGAAATACGAAATGTTGAAGGATGTGAAGAGATTGTGACTAAATATGTTGGAGATATCGTGAGGGTTATGGTCTCAGTGATAGCCCGACGATCGTGTTTTCATTGATACGAATACGAATATGTTAATACGTTGGTCAAGGCCCAGTTGACGGGTGAGAGTGTCGCTGGTGTCCCCGCCGTCCAGTACTGTTGTTTTCTCTAGATGGATCCATCGTCCAATACGATTAAGAATACGAGTCACAATCACGATCTGAATTCAACAAACATGAATATGGATATGAATATGAATATGGATACGAATATGAATATGGATACGAATATGGATATGAAAATGAATATATTTATATTGATATGAAAAGTTTATGAAAATGTTTATGTTTAAAGTTGATGCATCATTATGAAAATGTTTATTATTTAAATTTTATGCATCATGAAAAGTTTATGAAAATGTTATGTTTAAAGTTTATGCATCTTCATGAAAACGATAGTTTAAGTACAAGTATTTTTCACTATTGTATGGGATCTGTATATGTAGTACTTGTTATCAAGAATATAATGTGTTTAGTCTTTAGACTCACTAGGTGTAATTGATGCAGGTGATTATGAAAATAATGTTTATGAAGGTCTTGATGGTTGACTTTGCTGGACTGAAGGTGCACATAACTCGATGAGCGACGCTAGTTTCCGCACTACTTTATGATTTATGATTTTAAGTCATGTTAAAGCTATATTTTTACGACGATTGATTTATGAGTGGTTTTTGAGAGGTTCTAGTATGGACTATACTTTTCAAATGTTATTTTTAGGTTTAGTAAAATGTTGGAAGATTTTATGCTTTAAACTATTTTCTTTGGTTTTCAAATTATAGTTGGTTGATTTATTTTAAAATGACGTCAAAAATATTTTATGGTTCGGCCAAAGGCTAAGTGAGGTTTGAGAAAAAAAAATTCTAGTACTTTTTAAGAAAACGATTAAGCAGACGTTTCATTAACAATTACTTGAAAACAATAAGCCTCGTATCGAAAAGCCAAATAAACCAGTATTTTTCATAAATAAAATATTGTCTTTACAATGAAAACAGAATAAAAGTTACATCAGAGTTCTACGGAAGCTAAACAAAAGAAAAGGTAAAAATCTTGATTCTTGATCTTGTCGTTCGATCACTATCCCCAGAAAGTTTCTTGTTCCTCCTAATTCAGTTGTTCTTCATTCTTATCTGAAATTCGTAAGGGGTGAGTGTTTTGGAAAAACACTCAGCAAGTGGGGGTCGATCGATTTCAAAAGATACATATAGAACTTAATCTTTAAATTATTTTTTTTAACACACTTTCAAAACTTATTACTTATCATAACGGAACCGAATCAAATTCGAATTATGAGACAAAGTTTATCAGACGATTTAGAGCTAATCAGAAACAATTCAGCAAAAACACAACAATGTTACTAATCTCATTTCTATGGTCAAATTGTCCCCAATATGTTAGTCCTCTAAGGGGTGAGGCCAGAACACAGTTTTATACCCACTGATGGGGGCCAGAACACGGTTTTATACCCCCCGATGGGGGCCTGACAGAATTACAATTATCGTTCCATTTCATATTGATTTGTAACAGTGTATTACAGAATTCAGATTTATCAAACAGAACTTATCAGAAGTTGAAAGGATTACAGCGGAATCAAAAGATGTCTAATTCAGAAAGAACATAACATTCATCGATCGGAATTTCAAATCATATAAACACTGATTTTCGAAAAGAAGGACACACATACGAGCATGTCATGTTATTTTTATGCAAAGTTTTAAATACAAGAAAATTACGTAACAAAAACCCACTTACAGAATTTGAATACAGGGTCCGAAAATTTGTTTGATTCTCGAACGAAGTTTCTCCCGAAAATTGGACAGCATTCAACGTATTACTTGAGCAAATTATGTCATCAATTCAGTAGCACTTCGACTTATTTGCTGAGCACACGAACTGCACGAAGCTTTCTCTTTTTTCTTTCCTTGCCTTGGCCGAATTTTGAGTGCTTTTGTGGGAGCTTTTTGGTGTGATTTCTTCAAAATATTGAGTGGTATTTATAGGTGGAACTTGGTCCCTTAATCTTCCATTTGGTCGAACTTGAAGCCCAAGAATGGATATAATTGTGGTCAAATTTTCGTCTAATTCAAGGGTCATCTTGGTTAGCTCATGAGTTATTTCTTGCATATTAAATGTTTCTTAGTCTTTTAGCTCATTTCCTTGGTTAACTCAATGGTCATCTCTTGCACATTAAGTTTGTCCAAACCTTTAGCTTTTGTAATATCCCAACCTTTTATCATGATATTGTTTATAATGTTATTATTTGGATTGGGTGTTTAAGGATTATAGTTTATTATGGTAATGGACATTTTATATGGTTTGATGGTTGTGATATTGTGCAATGGTATTGGTGATTGAGTTTGTGGGAGATGGTTATTGATTATGATTATGTTTACTTGAATGGTAACAAGTATGATTATTGTTTATGGTGACATGTGTCATAGTTGTTTATGGTTATGGAAATGGATGGGTTTTTGTTGTGATGTTTTGGATGGTTGGAGAATGTATTGGGATGTTTATTGAATTTGTATTGCATGGCATTGATAAAGGATGGATTTTAGGTGATGTTTGTGGTATTTTTTTTTGGTGCAGGGGTCAGCGCCGCAACGCCGGAGGGCAGCGCCGTAGCGCGGGCGCCGCGGCGCCATCCCCTAGGTGGGCGAGAATTGTTATTTTGAAACACGTTTTGGAAGTATTGAAGGTTTATAAACTCATTTCTAGATGTTTCTCCTCACTTTTCTTCTTTTCCCTTACATTCCATCGGTTCTAGCTTATTTTTCCTCAAGGTTTTCTCTCCATTTCTTCTCTTCAAGTTCAAGGGTTCTAGTGGAATTATTATTGTCTCCTACCTAAGATTTCAAGCTTCAAGGTAAGACTTCTTTCTTTTAGGAGTTGGAAGGGTTTGAAGTATTGAAAGTTTAGTTTGGGTTTGGTTAATTCATTGGATGTATGGTGATGATTAATGGTTAAATTCATGTATTATCTTGTAGGAACTTCTTCAAAGTTATCATAGCAACTAATTGCTTGTTGGGTTGTACATAGAAACTTCCTCTTGTGCAGACATGATAAATATATGTATACATATTTATTGATGATTAGTTCCTTCCATTGGCATATACTTGATATATATTGTTATATATTCATTGTTCAAGGATTTTCATTGAATTCATTGACCAAGGAGCTAATGAATCTTTGTGCCTACCAATTGTTTGTTTTATTGCTTCAATGAGCTTTCCTATGATTTAAGCTAAGGAATAATAGTAATTTCATGCATGTCATTGGCCAATTTCATGATTATGGATATCTCTCACAGTTATGATATTTATATCATAGAGATATTACTCACAGGTCACAGGTCACAGAACTATCAATTCATTTTCTTTAATTCATGTTACGAGATATCATCTATAGTGCCTTGATATTTATGTTTCATTGAAGATGGTATCATTCAATTTTCATTGCTATAGCCATGTTTCAAGCCAAGCCTATGTATATCTATTTGTTACTTACAGCTTTCTACTTACTGAGTTTTATCTCATTCCAGTTAATATCATGTGATGCAGGTGACAAGAAAGAATGAACAAGATTGTCCAAGGCAGAAGAAGTCATATGACTATAGAAGGGGAAAACTTTTGGTCATGTCACTCTTATTTTTTGTGTAGTGAACATGGGAAAAATTTAAAGGGACATGTATTTTGGTAAATGGAACTTTGGAAACTTTTTGTTGGTTTTTGGTTAATTATGGTGATGATATTTTTGAAATTGTTATGTTAAAAATTTGAAAATATTTGTTGTAAAGGGTATTTAGTTTCTCCCCTTTTTATTCAAATGCTTCCGCGTATGCTATTTAATCTTTAAATTTGAATGCCATGGGAGTGGGGTGTTTCAGCTCCTTCCTTGATTAACTCAATGGTCATATCTTGCACAATAAGTTTGTCCAAACTTTTAGCTCCTTTAACTCCTTCCTCGGTTTACTCAATGGTCATCTCTTGCACAATAAGTTTGTCCAAACCTTTAGCTCCTTCCTTGGTTTAACTCAATGGTCATCTCTTCCATAATAAGCTTGTCCAAACCTTTAGCTCATGGACTGTAACGTACTGTACTTTTAACTACTTTAAAATTTACGAAAAAATAAAAATTTTCTTAATTAAATAGAAGCCTTCAATTTGCGATAACAATAAACTGATCATTCAAAATATTTGCAATGAAAATATCATAAATAAACTTTGCTAAAAACACTTGTTTAAATAAAGTAAACAATAACGTAAAATCAGAGTAGTTGAAACATTGCATAATTTCTTAAAAACATGGGCGGTCCTCAGGTTTAGCCTCCTGCTCAGTCCAAGACGGCTCATTTGTGGCGCCCCAAACCTCGCTATGTAATCATACAACATGTGACGTCATATGCATAAAAATTTTCTTTTCAACGACGTAATAATATAATGCATATACGAAAAAATAGTGCAATCACCACACTATCTACGTCATTGTAGCAGAAACAGTATAATAAATACACACATACAACTCAAATAAATCAATAAGTTATAATGTATCTATCTACTATTATCTGCAGGACTTTTTGACTAGACACACCTAGTCCTTCACCGCTATCATGTCTCACAACATAGTCCTGTAACCTATCCAACAGAAACAGCCACCAAAAGATGAGTATACACAATAATCATCATCGCAATACATAACAGTTATATTAACAACAACATAAGATATAACTTAAATGATAACACAAATACCCTCTTTGCCGTTTCTGGACAATCAGCCACCAACAACCTCAACAACATCACACTGCAACAATAACATCCACGATACGTCGCACCCCAACTCCGGCGACAGCAATATCTTCGAACGAATAACAACATCAACGATACGTCGTACCCCAACTCCGACGACAGCAATATCGTTGAACGAACAACAACATCAACGATACGTCGCACCTCAACTCCCGCGACAGCAATATCATTGAACGAACAACATCAACGTGACGTCTCCCAACAACGACAACCAACAACATCAACAATAATAAACAACAACAGATATAATATCAAATCACCCAATTCCAGTGATTTATCAACGTTCAACGCAATAATATTCATCAATACTAAACAATGACAACATATGCTCGTACGTCAACACGAACCTGATAATCGAGTATACATAAAATCTGGCTATTTCTTTGATCCCGAGGCTTGTGATGTATCTAAATAATTCAACAACAATTATCAGACCATTGTCACCGTATCAACACAATCATAACATCCACAATATATCACATCAAATAGCCCAACAACAATTAATTCAACAAAATATAAAAGTCGATTATAAATTCTTATCGTTCAACAATCTAATATTATGATGTATTTAATTCACAATACTACCATCAAATACATCCTAATTAATTAGCTTCAAATAATAGGCTATTTTACAACATCCGTCAAATTACGAAAACTGTATATCAACATGTAGCCTATACTTCGTAGATTTCGAATATACAATAAGAATTAATAACAACTGACAAACAACTCTCCAATCTCAATCCAACGATTAAAACTCCCTAGTTATAATAAATTGAGAATAATTCAAAATAACACCACAATAATCTTTTCCACTTCGGTAAAATCATACACTAATCAACAATATTCAATTTCTATATGATTTAACAATTAATCAGATTTATTTTAGAAATCAACGAATTTCAAACATCATCAAAAATATAAAATCTATACATCAAATCGAAGACTTCGTGTCAACGATTCCAGAACTGAAGTCGGTTCGTTGATTGGATAAACCGATAAATCGCAAGATCGAAAAGAAAAATAAAAACCCTATTATCTCCCTTCTCTAGCTCCTCTCTCCTATGTCTTCTGTCGAAAGAATGAAACTAACATTCATGTGAGTTCAACTTTATCCTTTTTTTAAAAAATATTATGGAATACAAATTGAATCTGATACGTGGCATTGTTTTACCAAATGTTCCCTTCTTTATAGATCATTTTAGAGTCTATTTTAGGAATAGTCCATTTATTTAATAAATCTAAATTTTCAGGTAAATCATATTCTTCATTTAAACTGTTTTTAACAGTTTCTTTCATACTGAAAATATTCATTTGAATAAACAATGTTAAATCATCAACCAAAACTATTTCCATGGCTCTGAAACATTTGGTAAAACAATGTCACGTATCAGATTCAATATGTATTCCAAGCCTCAGATGGTAATAATATAATATAATATAATATAATATAATATATAATATTTAACATTTTAACACCGTTATATCTTTTTGGACTTGTCAAACGATCAAATTTTTCAAATTCAAAACATAGAACTTCTAAATCTTTCAGTTTCTACGTTATATCCAATTTTCAAATCATTTGGACTTCATATGACCAACATATGTCATATTTCATTCTTTAAAAATCGTTAATTATTTAGTAATATCATATTACTAAATCAACAACTTGTGATATTCACTTCAGGCATTACATTACTACCCCCCTTAAATGAATTTCGACCCCGAAATTACTCAACAACAGTAATAACGTGCATAAATAAAGATACCTCATACCATCAGAATAAGTAGGGGTAGAGCTCCCTCATATGCCGCTCTGTCTCCCAAGTGGCCTCTTTGAAACCTCTATGCTCCCATTGAACCTTCACCATCGGTATAAGCTTACAACGAAGCTTCCGTTCAGATCGATCAAAATTAAAAAATGGTCTCTCAACATAAGACACATCAGGATCTAACTGAACCTCAGAAATATCTAACACATGTGAAAGATTCGGCCCATACTTCCGCAACATAAACACATGAAATACATCATGAATACCAGATAAAGATGGAGGTAGAGCCAATCGATAAGTCAAAGTGCCTTTCCGCTGCAATATCTCATACGGGCCAACATACCTCGGTGTCAACTTTCCTTTCATACCAAATCGCACTGTGTCACGAAAAGGAGAAACTTTCAAAAATACTCGATCGCCCTGCTGAAACTCTAATGGTCTTCGTCTTTTATTTGCATAGGCGGCCTGTCTATCTTGAGCTACTTTCAATCGCTGCTGTATCAACTTTAATTTATGTTCCATCTCATGAATCATCTCAGGACCTGTGACTACAGCTCGATCAACATCATCCCAGTATAACGGAGATCTACAACGTCTCCCATACAATGCCTCAAAGGGAGCAATCTGAATACTACTCTGATAACTATTGTTATACGCAAACTCCATCAATCGAATAGATGAATGCAAAAAAGATTTAAAATCTAGAACATAAGCACGCAACATATCCTCCAGCGTCTGAATAGTACGCTCAGTCTGACCGTCTGTATTAGGATGATAAGCTGTACTCAATCTCAACTCTGTCCCCATCGCAGTCTGCAATCCTTCCCAAAAATGAGAAGTAAATCGAGGATCTATATCAGAAATAATAGACACTGGAATCCCATGCAACCGTACGATCTCTCGTATATACAACTGTGCCATCGTCAAATATGTACTATTCGTGCTATAGGGTATAAAATGTGCAACTTTCGTCAATCGATCAACAATCACCCAAATAGCATCAATATTTCCAGTGCTTCTTGGCAAATGAGTTACAAAATCCATCGATATGTGCTCCCATTTCCAAGTCGGTACTTCTAAACTCCTCAATTCACCTCCTGGCCTTCTCCTTGCAGCTTTGATCTGTTGACAATTGAGACATCGACACACAAAATCAATCACATCACGTTTCATTCCCTTCCACCAAAACTGAGCACGTAGATCCTTATACATCTTCTTGCTACCAGGGTGGATATAATATTGACTACAATGTGCAAGCCGCAACATGCCCTGGCGCAACTCAGATGTATCAAGAACTACCCATCTATCATTCATCCTCAAACTGCCATCATCAGCCACTCTAAAATGAGTATCTTGTTTTCGAGAAACCACCTCCTTCCATCGCTGAACTCTCTCATTTGTCATCTGTGCCTCACGAATACAACCATATACATCAGGTTCAGCTAATAAGGTAGATACCTGGATAGGAGTCGTCGAGATATCAAAATCATATCCCAAGGAACAACAAGACATCATCATAACTGATAAACGACTCACATCCTCTGCAGTACAGCTCACTTTACGACTCAAGGCATCAGCGGTAAGATTGGCGAGACCAGGATGATACTCAATCTCACAGTCATAATCTTTCAACAAATCTAACCACTGTCTCTGTCTCATATTCAACTATGTCTGTGTAAATAAAAATCTCAAACTCTTATGATCCGTATAAATCGTAAACGAGGTACCATATAAATAGTGTCGTCATATCTTCAAGGCAAAGATAATGGCTGCCAACTCCAAATCATGTACAGGGTACCTTGTTTTGTATGGTTTCAGCTGTCTCGAGTCATATGCCACAACATGTTGATCCTGCATCAAAACACATTCCAAACCATGTAATGATGCATCAGTATAAACAACAAACCTCTCATTTTCTGTTGGGATTGATAACACCGGTGCAGTCGTTAGTCGGTGCTTCAACTCCTGAAAACTCCTCTCACATGCTACAGACCACTGAAATCGCACACCTTTCTGAGTCAATTGTGTCAAAGGTCTAGAAATCTTGGAAAATCCCTCGATAAATCGACGATAATAACTTGCTAAACTAGAGAAACTACGGATCTTTGGTACAGATGTTGGTGCATACCACTGTAACACGGCTTCGATCTTCGTTGGATCAATAGAAATCCCATCTCTCGATATAACATGACCCAAGAAGACCACTTGATCCAACCAAAACTCACACTTACTGAGTTTGGCATACAACTGTCTATCTCGCAGCACCTGTAACACTGAACGCAAATTCCCAACATGCTCAGTCACCCTCACCCCTGGAATATATCAATAAATCATCAATAAACACAATAACAAACCGATCGAGATAAGGCTGAAATACCCTATTCATTAAACTCATGAACATAGTTGGAGCATTCGTCAATCCAAACGGCATAACTAAAAACTCATAATTCCCATATCTGGTCTTGAATGCTGTCTTCTGGATATCCTCCTCTCTAACTCGTATCTGATGATATACTGACCTCAAATCAATCTTCGAATATACTGATGTTCTGTGCAATTGATCAAACAAATCATCAATACGAGGGAGGACATATTTATTCTTAATCGTTACCTTATTCAGCTGTCGATAGTCGATACAAAGTCGCATCGTTCCATCTTTCTTTCTCACAAATAGGACTGGTGCACCTCAAGGCGATACAGTAGGGCGAATGTATCCCTTGTCCAGCAAGTCCTGTAACTAGGCTTTCAACTCTCTCAACTCTGCCGGTGCCATTTTATAAGGACCACGAGAAATAAAGGAAGTACCTGGCATCAACTCAATCCCAAACTCCACCTCACGAGCTGGTGGGAAGCCTGGAATCTCATCAGGAAATACATCGGCAAACTCAGCAACTACAGGTATCTCCTCTATTCCCGCCTCCTTCTTCTTCTCTATCACATCTACCACATAAATAAGATAACCCTCATGTCCATGCTCCAATAACCGAGACATCCAGATAGGAGACACCAACGGAACACAGGGACGAGAACCCTTCCCATAAAATGTCCAACGCTCTTTCTCTTCTGTATAAAAATATACTACCCGCTGATAACAATCAACAGTCGCACAATATTTTCTCAGCACATTAATTCCCACAATACAATCAAAATCAGTCATCTCCAAAAAAATCATATCAGATCTCAGCTCGTAGCCCTCATAAGAAATAATACCATATAATATCATAGATACAACTGATATATCAACTCCAGAGGGTGTCGAAACAGAAATAGGCATAGCCAATGGAGACGGGCGCATATGATGCTCAACCACAAACCTCTTCGATATAAATGTATGCGAGGCACATGTATCAACAAGAATATAAACAGGATAAGAACATAAATAACACTTACCCGCGGCTCTCGTGTCAAAGCATACACCTGTGCCTGAGGCGGACCAGCTCCCTGCCTACGTGGCTGTCCTCCAGAAGGTCGTGGTGTAAACTGCTGAGGCTGTCGTCCTCCTCTCTCTGAGGATCTACCTCTATCACCCCTGGGCTCTCGCTGTCCGTCACAACTAGGACAATGTCTGGCTATATGGCCCACACCGCGACACTTAAAACAGGTGATCTCGGTCTGTGTACACTGTCTGATCAGATGAATTCCCCCACAACGAAAACATCTCACTGCTCTGGACTCCCCTCTCTGCTCCTGAACAAACTGAGAACTGCCCCCATGACTCTCAACACGTCGTGAATCAAATCGACGCTTCCCAGATGAGGATGAAGAAGATGAACCTTTCTAATATTTAAAAGATTGTCCCTGTGTTTGCAATGACTCCATAGTCGGCTCTGATAATCGTCTCTGAGCCCCATACTCCTGCATAACAAACTCAGCCTTTTCAGCCCTCGTCACTGCATCCTCAAATGATACTAGGTTGTTTGACTGCACACGATCAAATAACTCTAACTTCAACCCTTTCAAGAAGTGCCTCATCTTAGCATGAACATTCGTAGCAACATGTGGTACATATTTCAGCAATGCAGAATACCGAGACTCATAATCAGCAATAGACATACTGCCCTGTCTCAAATCCTCGAATTCTCTCTCTTTCTTCTGTCTGGCAGCTATAGAAAAATACTTATCAAGAAAACGAGAGCGAAACACATCCCAAACAACAGTACGGCCCTGGGCTCTCAATCCGGCCTCAGTCGTCTACCACCACAATAGTACATTCCTTGAAAGATGAAATGTAGCCAATCGTACCAAGCAGACCTAGCACACGGTGCAGTCACAAATATCTGCTCTATCATCTCAATCCACTCCTCTGCTCGCTCGCTAGTCTCAGAGCTATCAAATCTTGGCGTAACATAACTGCTGAACCGTGTCAAAGTCAACTCACCAGGTAATAAAGGCTGATCAGCAGGTGTCTGTCCCATAGGAGGAGGTGGCAATGGATTCATCTGCCCAAACCCACTGTCAACCTCTTCCGTTTCCCCGTGTGGATGTACATGTTCTCTAGCTACCATCGCTGGAAATCAAATTTTTAATCATAACATTTAACAATTACAATCCAGTAATCATCACACCTTTCGCACGAAAGTACACTCAACTAAAGAACAATCAATCATATCGAGAAATCATCAATAACAAGTCAAATGCACAGACACACGCAGATAATATCGTCATCCAACTCCCTCATCACAAACCCAACTCTTAACCAACCCAGACATCTAACACATGCTCTGATACCACCCCAATGTGGCGCCCCAAACCTCGCCACGTAATCATACAACATATGACGTCATATGCATAAAAACTTTCTTTTCAACGATGTAATAATATAATGCATATACGACAAAATAGTGTAATCACCACACTATCTACGTCAGTGTAGCAGAAACAGTATAATAAATACACACATACAACTCAAATAAGACAATAAGTTAAACTGTCTCTATCTACTATTATCTACAGGACTGTTTGACTAGACACACCTAGTCATTCACCACTATCATGTCTCACGGCATAGTCATGTAACCTGTCCAACAGAAACGGCCCCCAAAGGGTGAGCATACACAACAATCATCATTGCAATACATAACAGTTATATTAACAACAACATAAGATATAACTGAACTGATAACAGAAATACCCTCTTTGCCGTTTCTGTACAATCAGCCACCAACAACCTCAACAACATCACACTGCAACAATAACATCGACGATACGTCGCACCCCAACTCCTGCGACAGCAATATCGTTAAACGAACAACAACATCAACTATAGGACGCACCCCAACTCTGGCGACAGCAATATCGTTGAACGAACAACATCAACGTGACGTCTCCCAACAACGACAGCCAACAACAGCAACAATAATAAACAACAACAGATATAATATCAAATCACTCAATTCCAATGATTTATCATCGTTCAACGCAATAGTATTCATCAATACTAAACAATAACAACATATGCTCGTACATCATCACGTACCTGATAATCGAGTATATATAAAATCTGGCTATTTCTTTGATCCCGAGGCTTGTGATGTATCTAAATAATTTAACAATAATTATCAGACCATTGTCACCGTATCAACACAATCATAACAGCCTCAATATATCACATCAAATAACCCAACAACAATTAATTCAACAAAATATGAAACTCGATTATAAATTCTTATCGTTCAACAATTTAATATTATAATGTATTTAATTCACAATACTATCATCAAATACACCCTAATTAATTAACTAAAAATATAGGCTATTTTACAACATCCGTCAAATTACGAAAACTCTATATCAAGTGTAGCCTATACTTCGTAGATTACAAATATACAATCAGAATTAATAACAACTGACAAACAACTCTCCAATCTCAATCCAATGATTAAAACTCCCTAGTTATAATAAATTGGGAGTAATTCAAAATAACACCACAATAATCTTCTCCACTTCGTTAAAATCATACACTATTCAACAATATTCAATTTCTGTGTGATTTAACAATTTATTAGATTTATTTCAGAAACCGACGAATTTCAAACATCACCAAAAATATAAAGTTTATACCTCAAATCGAAGACCTCGTGTCAACGATTCCAGAACTGAAGTCGGTTCGTCGATTGGATAAACCGATAAATCACAAGATCGAATAGAAAAATAAAAACCATGTTATCTCTCCTCTTTCTTCTCTCCCTCCTATGTCATCTGTCGAAAGAATGAAACTCACATTCACGTGAGTTTCAACTTTATCCTTTTTTTTAATATTATATCATATTATATTAATAAAATAATAATAAAATAATATAATATACTATAATATATAACATTTAACATTTTAACATCAGTATATCTCTTTGGACTAGTCAAACGATCAAATTTTTCAAAACTCAAAACATAGAACTTCTAAATCTTTCAGTTTTTACCTTATATCCAAATTTCAAATCATTTAAACTTCATATGACCAACATATGTCATATTTCATTCTTTAAAAATCATTAATTATTTAGTAATATCATATTACTAAATCAACAACTTGTGATATTCACTTCAGGCATTACATCATTGGTCCCCATCTATCGTCTTCTCAAAGTCATCCTCACCTGCATCGATCAAGTCTAGTAAGTCTAAAGACTCAACATGTATAAACTGGAAATAACAAGTAATACGTAATAAAACCACATTCTTATTTAAAATAGAACGTACATACTTGAAACTTGAACGTAATAGCATAAACATACTTGAAATTTGAACGTAGTAGCATAAACGTAGACGTGCCATCATCATAAAGTTTTTCTTAAATATACTTGCATCATACATAATAGAGAATACATAACATCATTTTGCGTAGAGACATGTTTCAAAGCAAGTGACTCATACATAAAAGTGCTTGATCAGACTAAACCACAGTAATAGGCTGGCAGGGAAAGTCCACTACCACATACATGAGATCCTCGTTCATGCTTTAACGGATGGATGGGTCCCTGGTCATACTTTACCGCTTTCCAATCCTGATCAAAACCCGATCATACTTTACCGGGGTGGAGAGGTCCTCTACCACGTTCACCGAATTCCAAACACGTTCATAATTTGGTCAAAAGACATTTAGCATACCTCAAAGACTTAAAAATATTTTCTTTTCCACGTCGAACATACTTACTTGGCGTTGAGGGATTCGTTGGATCTCGCTTCGGGCCACTGCTGCACATGCTAGCATGAGTTCAAACCTCTATCTTAAACGTGCTCATCGTACCCAACACCGAAATAATTAAATAACTTATGACTTTCTAGTCCCCTCAGGACTTGACCGAGTTTTTTGTTCACCATACTAAACCATGATCTTGAACCCCAAATCAAATCTTAAGGTGAAGTCTAAGTTATTCTCCAAAATGAAGTAAAAAGACCCCATGCCCTGGTCCGGCTCTGGGTCCCTGTAGGCTCTGTAAAGACATACCCGAAAAGAAGGAAGGGCACGGACCCCGTGTCAAGGTCCGGAGATGGGTCCGTGTAGTCTCTGCATTTTGACACTTCGAAGGAAACAAGGGCACGGACCCCAAGTCAGGGTCCGGCTACAGGTCTGTGTACCCACCGTAAACGTAAACCCACGGAAATTCCTATACTTGTGGCTTAATCTCTCTAACTCAGTCATTCTGACCGTGAACCGACACCTCGAGACCTATCCTAGGGTGCTATGGCATTGAATAAACCCATAAAATGTCCCAAAACAACGACGTCCAACCTACAACGCAATATAATTCATGAACACGAAGTTTGACACCAAATAGATTTCTACGACTTCCAACTCAACCAAGTGCCTAACGACACGAAACGAAACACCAACAATCATCCCAACATCATTCTCAATATACTTAAATGCAGCAGCGAACACTCGTCGATTTCCAACGAAGCCTGCAACAATAAAACTTCAAGAACACATCAAGAACGCATTTTCAGGAAAATGCAGTTTGAGCAGTCCCACGAAAACAATCATAACTCACTCATTTCTTATCCAAATATTTTGAATTTACTGTCAAATCGAAGGTATCAAAAAGTTTTACGTTTTATATGTTGAAAGCTTTTCCTAAAAATCGTCCGAAAAGTCACAGTATTTAAAATGACAGCAAATTCGAGTTTTCAGATCTAAAATCTTTTCAAAACCGATCCAACAATTTTTTTTGCTCAAACTTTTTACAACATACATGGATTCTTACGCGTAATAAACATAAGAACAAATACTATTACGAGACCGATGCATAAATGAAAGAATATACATGTCTTTTGATATTAAAATTTACCGAACCGATGATACCGAGGCGGGAAAGAAGTGAGGGTTGATCCGGGACGATCATGGAACAATTTTCTTGTAACGAAATCAACGAAACCTCGCTGGAAAAATCAGAGGAAGGGGGTGACTGCTCTTGCTTTCCAAGAACCCTAACATTTTCTTTAAAACAAATGGAATGGAACACAAAGAATTGTGTGTGTGTGTTAACCGTATATGTGTGTGTAAATGTGTGGGTTTTTGTGAAAAATTGTAGCGTGTGTGTGTGTTAGTGGGGATTAATTAAAGGCTAATGGGTTTAATTAAAATAACTAATAACCATTTGACATGCTAATTTCAAGGTTAATTCATGGCTAACTTTACCAAATCTCCTAATTAATATAAAACACACAAGTGCTAAACTTTAAAAGTTTAAAATCATAAAAATCACCTAATAAATAAATTAGGCTTTAAAATTGCTAAAATTTAAATAAAACATTTAAAATGCCTCATTCCTAGCTTAAAATAAAATACCACATTTTAAAAATTGCCAAAATCGTCGTCGGTCTCTTTTCCTCGATCCCGCATCGAATAATCGCCTGAAACATGAAACTCAAAAAATATTTTAACGCGCATCACATAAACATAAATAATTCAACATAATGCAATTAACTAAATCATGCATTGCAAAGAAAATCATTTTAAATTAAATAAATGATTTAACCATTAGATAAATTTATGAGTTTTATGTGTACTGAATTTGGGCTCTACATGGACAATTCTTGCTCAATAAATTCATCCATTCCCTTAGTTCCTTCTTTAGCTCCCTTTTTTGTCCTTTTAGGACAAGCGTGGTTGAGCTTCATTGAGCTAAAAGATTGAGTCCTTGAGCTAGGGGTTTACTTCTCCGATGAAGACTCTTCGATTGAAACGGTTTCTTATAGCATAGCTTCCCGTTGAGCTAATCCTTGAGCTTTTGAGTTACTTTCTGAGCTTTTAAGCTGAAAATTTACGTATATTGTTGAGTTTCTTTAATTAGAAGTTTTGTATTTAAAAAAAATTCGGATTTCATTTCTTACGTGATTTGCTTCGAAAATGCGTATCCTCACAAAAAAGAACTCCAAGAACCCTCCGATTGCTTGACATCCTAACACTATAGATACAAATCAGAATGATCTATCATACAGATATAGATCCGTGAGACCGTCTTACAGGAGACATAATCTTTATCAAATACTCTACCTTAAAAAATTTCAGATTTTAATTTTCACTTTCAAACACCAATCATTTCTAATTTTTCTCATTTTTTCAGAATTTACAGATTTAATAACTTTTAACAAACCATTATCTTTTGAAAGCACTCTCTAAATGACATCACCCAATAGAAACCTTTTTTAGTGAAGCCTTTAAAATATTCCAATAATACTCTTAATTTGTTGACAAAAACTTATGTGAGACGGTCTCACGGGTCGTATTTTGTGAGACAGATCTCTTATTTGGGTCATCAATAAAAAATATTACTTTTTATGCTAAGAATATTACTTTTTATTATGAATATCGGTAAGATTGAGCCGTCTCACAGATAAAGATTCGTGAGACAGTCTCAAAAAATATCTACTCTAATTTGTTTTTAACTTTTGTGCAAACGATTCTCTATTTTTTCCTCTTATCACAATCAACAAATCCTTCAACTCAATAACCATAAATCTCTGTCTTATTGAAAATCATCCAACATCTTAAAATTTTACCAAATATCTCAATCTATTATATTGTTCTATAGTTTTATAAAATTCAATTGAATTTATTTCAATATTTTGTAACCACAATGTACACGGTTATTAGTTTAAAACTATATTTGAGAACGGTTTAAAAGCAATTAATATTTTTATTTAAAAATTAGAAAATAATTCTAAATGGAGCATCAAACTTCAACAAAACGACAGAAGTTGGAGTAATTTAATGGGATTCTGACATCTAAAAAATCTAAAAAGATAGAGTTTGAACCCAACATGGCTGGCGATGATGGGGAAGAGGTAGCATTGGGAAGTGAGTCCACTGGCTCGGTGGTGGGGTCAACAATCGCTTTAGCACAATTTGAGATTCATCTAGAAAACACAAAATTAAAATTTTTTAAAAAAATACTGTTTTTATGTATCGTTACCAAAAATCCAATTGAATTCTTCATCTCACAAACAAAATTTAATCTCTTTCTTTCAATCTCACTATTCTTGATTGGGAAAAAAACTGAATTTTGAGCTCAATCTCTTAAACTGTGAGTCTGTCTAATTATTTCTTGTACTGTGTCACCACAAATAGCTGTTTCTTTTAATGTGTTCGAATCTTTCCGTTCTTTGGTTTCTTTTTTGGGATCTCATGTTCTTAGTTTTGATAGATCTTCTGTTTTCCGCTCATGATGTTGCTGCTGTGGTGATTCTGTTTTGATTTGATCTTGTTTTGTTTTGGCCATTTTTGTGTTGTAAATGGTTTGCCTTGAAGATGAATGATTTCCTCTATGGTGCATATAATTTCTCTTTTGTTTTTTCGATGATGTGTCAAGAAAAGCGTAGTGTTATGTGAATGAATCTACCAGGAAATTTGAGGAAGGATGTATTCAAATTTTTAAATAATGGAAATATTTTTTTTGTGAGTGGTTGGTTGTTTGCAACTTGCAAGTCCTGTTACATGGTTTCTAAGAAACATTATCTTGGTGAAAGTTTAGGCCGCTCTTATTTTGGAACTCAAATTGATGTTTTGTGATTCACTTTCGAAGAGCTACTTACCATTATTTCACAAATGTGGTACAATTATATGGCTGCGATACCACTTGTTACGGATTTAGCCCTCACGACACCTCGCTTGTGTCGTGCATTCATCACCACCATGACTTTGTGCCACCACCCTCACAGTAGAAGTGAAGTAGGCTTAGGATAGATGGTGGGTGATGAAGTTGATGATTAAGGTACAACAAAAGCTTGGATTGAGAGAGTATTTGCTCAGATCATTACTTGGTTGATTGATTTGAATGTTTCTCGATTGTAAAAGAGTATTTGAGTTTGCACTTCCACTGAGTGTTGGGATTTTTCTTAACCGAAGATGATTTGTTTGGTTCAAGATGTTGTCAATCGTGTTTTCTCTTGCCCAAACGCAACAGAAGTTTTAAAATTTTTTAAATCTTGACATTCGAGATATTGTTTTGAGCACTCGTATGGTTTTAATAAACAAACATTCATAGAATTTTAGTATATACCTTTAGTTAAAAATTTTCACTTGGCTTACTCCGGTATAAACGGACGTAGCTCCTATTGTATATCCCTACGAACTTTCTTCAAATCTTCTTTTTTCAATATCTTAATCCGGTCCACGACTTGATTACTTGTTACTCTTCCAACTTGTACTAGAAAGTATAGAAGGATTTTGCGTTGAGATGGTGACCGAAAACAAAGAGAATGGGAGGAGGTGTTTTTCGAAAATCCCTTGGCTTGGAGGGTAGGGTTTCGAAAATTGCATGAGTTTATTGTATTTAACCATAAACCTAATACACATATATAAGCTTAGGGTCCATTAATTACATTAAATACTTAATGGACTTAATCAATTAATTATTCTAGTCCAACTAGTTTAATTAATTAATTAATCCTTTTAAAGTCCAATTAAGAACCTTAATAATTTGTATGTTGGTCTTGTACTCTTACAAGCCCATAATACATACAACAATTACATTTAATTTAAATCTTTTATAAATTCAACATTTGAATTTAATATTTAAATCTCCAAAATTTAATAATTATAAATTCAACTCCTTGAATTTATTTTTCAATGTTTTCTATAAATTCAACTACTTGAATTTATTTTCTCAATGTTTTATATAAATTCAACTCCTTGAATTTATTATCTCAACGGTGACAAAATAATCCAGTACTTGTGTGACCCTTAATGGTTTAGGGATACAGCTAGTCGTTGGTTCACAACTCTTTGTGATTCAGGACATAATCCTTTATTCGAGCTTACCCGAATTTTCCCCATTCTATGTATCAACAATTGATAATGAGAATGTCAGAAATCATATATCTGATTAAACACATCGAATCATGGTAAGAGCGTCTAGTAGCATCGCCCCATGTATCACTGATAGTGCATGCAAGAACCAGTCAGTTATGATTAACGTACAGTACGGTCCCTTCATCTCATATATCCCAATCGAATCTGCAACCATTGGTTTATCGAGAGTTGCATAAGAATTCGATAACTATGTGACACATCTTTGAGAATAAATAGTGGCATCGCATGTACAATTGAAGAACTCATTCCCTAATGTACATTTCATACTCTGGCCAGATATTCCATGCACTATTATTTCATCAGATCACACAGGATATCCACATACGTAGGTGAGCGGTGAATTCCCAACTATAACGCACTGACTCCTACATGTGTCGCAACTGTACCCAATCTCGCCACCTGATAGCATTCCTGGAGTCAGTAAACGAATCAAAGCACAACCCTAGCGTATAGAGAGTCTCAGTGTTGTCCTGAGTCGTAAGGACTAATGGTGTACAATCACAACCATTGATTTATCCTCTCGATAAATGATAACCACTTGGAAAGTCCTAGGGAGGGCAGCTCGGTATAATCATCATATGACTACCCATCTGCGTGTTTGGACATCTCTATGCCCTTACCAAGAAACACGGTTCACAACATCACAGATGTTAGTATCGAGCTCAAACGACTTTTATCCATTTTTTAGGCGGCTGAAACGACTAGGAACGAATTTAGATTTTATAGTGTTTACAAAGAGTTTCAATATCGAAGTACGATTTATTTGTATTAAAGTATAATCAAGGTCTTTATTTATGTTGATCACATGAGTATACATATAAAGAAATAACGAATCATGAAATAATGCATTATATTAAAATAAGATTGTTTATTACAAGCGAGTCAAAAAATTTCTTAGCCAACAGTTGACTTACATGGCATTTACTCTAACACAAAGAACCAAAATGTGCAAAGCTCCACAAAGGTTTTGTACAGACTGTTGGAAATTTTTTATTGATATTGGCCTTTCTATGTGCAAAAATTTGAGTTGGTTAGATTATGTTGCATAATTTGGGGAAAATACCATGTATTACGGGTGCGGTTCTTTTGTTGGTACCTTGTTGAAATATAGCCTCAAGTTGGCTGACTCAATTCTTTCGAATTTTGATTAGTTTGCCTTTTCAGAATGGCTATATCATCTTATCCTAATCCAGCCGATGCCGGAGTCCTCTGTATAATCCTGGCAAACACAGCAATATCCATCTCCATTTTCAAAGAAATTGTTTGCTCAATACTTCATGTGATTGGCATTCATATTAAATCATGGGAAGAATTATCGGTCGAGCCCTCTGATTCATCTGAATACTGTGCGAGCCCCTCAGAATCGTACATGGAGGAGTTCAGAAGCCGAACACCAGCAATTCGGTATGATTCAATTTTCTTAGCCGACTGCCCCAAACAAGAATGCTCAATCTGCCTAACTGCACTGGAGCCAACTTCAGAGGTTAATCGCCTTTCTTGTGGCCACATTTTCCACAAGTTGTGCCTTGAGAAGTGGTTGAAGTACGCAACATGTCCTCTTTGTCGGAATTATCTGATACCTCAAGAAATGGAAGAATATGATTGCCCCATGTGAGTACCAGTAGCGTGCTCAGTGTGCATATCTGTATCTACCAAAATTTCGTTCATCAGATTGTGTAATCTACTGTTTATGTTTAGCCACCAACATTTTGCGTCCTCTCGTAGCGACGGGTCCACGTGACTGATATATGTGTTGTATGTATCGTTAGGTGTTACTCAAAAAATGCCTGCGCATGTTCTATTAACCTCAATCATAATATAACTTGGTTAATCTTATGTGGTACGGAAGTACTAGGCGTTTGGTCCTATGGTTATGTTGCATGTTGGGATAGAAGTGTTTTAATCTTAATTCAACATGAATCTAACTGGCAATTTTGAATATAACAGGCAATTGATTAATGATCAGAATCCTAATGAAGAAATAGGAGGGGTAAAATGTTTTTTTTTAATGACAAAGTTATTGAAAATGCCATTTTTAGGACAGAGAAATGAAGACACCTTAACTTAATCAAACATGATCAGAGCAGATACTAGAGAGTTAACTTGTAGTTTAAGTTTATTATTTTTTGAAAAAACAATTTTATTTTAATAATATTTTAAGGTGTAACCCAATTATGAAAATTATTTTATTTATATACTTATGCAAGCTGTATAAATAAAGTTTTTGAATATATAAAAAGTACAATGAGATCTGTCACTAAACGTAAGATCATAAAATTCATTAATAAGTGTATCACATATTCTAAATATGTATTATATACTTTTAACTTTAAAATTTAAATAAATAATGGAGAATATTTTTTTGATAAACATTTTACTCTAAGTTTCGAAACCATCCAACATAGATAAACTAATATTTAAAAATTTTAAATGCATAAAAATCCATAAATCGTCAATCATAATACGTAAGTCAACTTAAAATAATCCAACAATTTAAGTTTCAAAATCAACCATAAAATTTTCTCAAAATTTTCTTAAACTTTAAATATTAAGCTAATGCTGAAAAATATATATTTGTTCTTCGGGAATGTACTGACGGACCCGATCCACTCAAACGTCAGTGCCTACCTCAACATTATCCTCTCCTGCAATTATTCAAACCTAATAAGTGTAATGACTCGACACGTTCTAACCATACATAACAAATAATACATATAAATGTACATGCAGCTATAAAATAAATCTTTTAATGAAATAAGCTGGTGTAAAAACTCGTAAAAATATATAATTTTCGTAAATCATTTAAATACGTAATATCATTCAGCTTCGACTTAACACAAATCATTTTGAAATCATAAATCGTTTCCTCATCGTATTTCATTCTAAATCCCGTTATAAATTTGAACACTTATATGTAATCTCGGAATTCAAGATAATGTCCTATAATATTACATTTACAAAAGTTTTGTCACACTAAGGGGGAAAAACTTTAATCCACCTTCCAATATAATTACTAATTCCATGATCATTTTGGTTAAATCTTATATTAAATTTTCCCATTGGTGAATCACAATAAGAAAAGTTATTGTGATTTAATTTATTTAACCTGTAAATATCCATTTTTAATTTATTGTAGTCAAGATAATCCAAGGTCATACATAATCATTTAAGCATTTAACATTCTTCAAAATTCAAACTTAATATTCACAGGGTTAATTAGTTCTCCGAAAATAATTTCTACATTAGAACTTGAAAATTGATTATAAAATTTTATTCAAATATCTTCAAATACCAGCCTCCCGTAAAGAACTTATTATTCCTGAGTTACATTAGTTGAAACTTAAAATATGTTATGTTAAGAACACTACCATTTTATTGATCCATGCAACTTGAGTTCCATCTAATCCTAGAAATCTCATATAACACAGAACCTGACATCCATAAAATCATAAATTATTTACCTAATAAAACTTACTACATGATTCCAATACATATTTCCAACTGGTCCCAAATAAATGTCTACTAGTAACAATTATTGTGATGTCTAATCATTTAAAAGTGCGGAAATATATATTTTTTAAAGCTCACATGTTCGAAAAATACTCAAATGTTTTGCATGCATGCGCCGTACTAAAAAATGTAACATTTTAAAAATGATCTTAAATATTTGACTTTAAAACTAGTACAATTTAAAAATAACCAAACTTATCCAAATTAAACGTAAACATAAATGAATAAAAATCCTAAAATCATCAACGTATGAAAATGTTCATATCCTCTCAAATCTCATAAATCATAATGCGAAAAAAATGTGGTTCTCAGGTCGTGTCACCGCACCAGGTCTGCCTACTCAGAGTTCGGCACCTCCAGTCCCCTCATCATCAAGCTCACCTGCATCACACACGCCTAGTGAGTCTAAAGACTCAACACACCTGTACCAGGGATAACAAGTACATATACATGACACACAGTAGTGAAAAATACCATAATCAACATATACTTCGAGAACTTAAAAGCATGAACATAAACGTGTCAAATAAGCTCAAACGGGTCAAAGCATAACTCATCATGTCATCATCCACATATACATTTTCTTTTTTAATAGAATTCAGTTTATTAGTTGAGACTTTCGTATCAGCTCTGTTCGATGGATCCATCTACGTATAACCACGGCACCGTGCGACGTGGACATCAGCGACAGCATTACCCGTCCACTGAGCCTTGGCCTCAGCTCACCATATCTCATGTCATCGTATACATATACATCGTCAGTCACAACCAATTCTCATCTTCAAAAAGACATCATATTCCTTCAAAAAGACATCATATTCATTACTTAATAAAAACATGCATATACGTAATTTTTTCCTTAAAACCAAGCATGCACCGTATTTATCATAATTTCATAAAAATCATAAACGTGATGCATAAATATTTAAAACATGATCAAATGTGCTCAGGGCGCTGCCATGACCAAAATCTCACACCGGGTGCAAAATGACCATTTTGCCCCTGGAAACACAAAATGACCGTTTTACCCGTGGACCTCTAAAATTCGACCCGAAGCCAACCAGAATCCTTAAAACATCTCAAAACCTATTAAAATTATTTCTTAGACGCAAACTCGAGCTCGTTTCAAAACTTAATCGAATCGTTTTAAAACTTGGACCAGGGTCCCTGTTTTAACCCGAATGAACCCGAAACTTAACCGAAATTTTCCCAACTTTTTAATACCTTACAAACATCTAAAAGGTCCTAAAAACTTCAAACCCGACCCTTAGACACTCGAATCATACCCTGAACGGCTGCTGGAAATTCCAACCATTGACAAGCTCGACCCTAATGCAAACCATGCTCCAAGATTCGGTCCTAGGTTGCACCTAACGTGCCCAACCCCTAACCAACCAGACCTAGACCACCATAGGCTTCTTCTAGACCTGCTCAACCCACGGATGCACCACCATGCAACCCGCAGCTCTACTCCGATCGCAACTCTCCAAAAAAAAAACGTCCAACCCGAAGCCAACCCCTACCCTCTCAATCAACCGCGCTTGGGGCTGGTTCCAGCACATGTTGAACCTTTCCAAGACTTTTCTCAGACCACCAGGGTCTGGTCTAAGGCTCGGCTAGGTCCTTGCATGGCTAGCTGACCCTTGCACGCCATTTTCCCAAGAACCGAGCCATCCTATAGACACACTCCTCTCGGCTCTTCAACCTGCATCCACCATCAACCAATTCTAATCCCCCAAAAAAAAACCTTGTTACCATGTTCAGCCCCTTAACAACCAAAAACCGCAGCCCCTTGCACAACATAAAACAAAACGTGAGCATCATGCAAGAAACCGAAATTTTTTCATGTCAAACTCTTCTAAAATGCAAGCATGATGTGGATCGAAGAATTCCCATACAAATATATTAAAATCAACATATTTATGACGTGTATGAAGAGGAAATGAAAATACAAGCATGCCTTGAAGAATTCTACGCGAGAACGTCGAAGAACGAGTGTCGGGGAAGTGCTGGAGAATTTTATCTTGCAAGAGATGCTATGGCCGAAGCTTGCTGCGGTTAAGAAAAACGTGAAGATGGCTGCTGGAAAAAGGGGTTGGACAGACACTTTAGTTTAATTAGGTTTAGGGTAGGTTTAAGGAGTAATTAATAAGAAAACAAACCACTAATGGGCCTTTAATTATATTTTAAAAAGTTTAAAAAAAGGTCTTGAGCCCACAAAGCTTAAAAATAAACCCATTATGCCCAAACACACTCCCGAAAAATATTTCATTTTGGTAAGTTTTTAAAATTATTTCCCGAACCCTCAAAAAGTCCTCTGACTCGCTAAAATTTGCGTACCGACTAATATATAATCTAGCGGGTAAAAATACCCAATCAAGGTTCCATTTTAAAAATCATACTTAAAAACACCTCATTTTAAAAAAATTAAAAATAATTATTCCATAAAAATATTTTTGCTGAATATCCTCGGTCTCCGTTCCTCATTCGAGCGCGAAATACAACTTAAAATTCTAATGCATGAAACTTTAAATAAACCATGGATTAAAATGAAAATTCATGAAATAAACATGTATTTAATACATTAAAACAATTTAATAAAATAACTAAAATTTTAATAACTTGCATGCATGTGGTTTACGTGGACCTTCAAATTTTCGGGACGCTACAATCTATCCCCCTTAAATTGAATTTCATCCCCGAAATTCGCTTACCCTTGATAATCAAAAAGTTTAGACTCTTAATTCTAGTATCCCAATAATCCACGCTTCCGCTGCGCCACTCTGATAAAATAAGTGTTATGTTGTCTTTACGTCTCCTCAATCCTAATTAAATTTACCTTCTAAATCCTCGTTTGCGAAACGTAACTTAAAACGACCTATGGTGACTTAGTTCTATTCTACTATAGCCTCGAATTTTGAATTATCTCGCAATTCCTCATACTAGGGATGGATGCCCAAACTTATCGCATTTTACTTTTCTTATACTATACCTGTAATATTCGTCGACCTATTACATTAGCATTTATGCAGTTCAACTTAGGAAACCTTAGCTCCAAAATTTACTGACCGACTTCTATCCTCGATGATACACTTAACAGCCAAACATTATCTCAACCCAATACTAATATTAACCTAAGATCCTTAAATCGATTTTTTATCTTATGACACCAAACTTACGTAACTTAACTATTTACAAGTGCACCCCAAATATAAAAATTGTTGCAAGTCTTCAATTTCGAGTAGTGATAATCCATAAAACCCAAAATTATACAATATTGATCCTCTACCTATATATTAAAGCCCTTCTAACCCCAATTACATGCTTAAACTATTTCCTTCCCAATTACAATATAGTTGAGGCATAAAACCCTTGGAATTTCCTCATCGAAATGAATGTCGCATTCTTACGTATCCTCCATGCTTAATTAATACCGGCGTATAAAACTTAATAAGTTCTCCCATGATAATGATGGACTAACTCTAATAAATCAATTTCACTTATAACCCATAAAATTCTAAAATCCCCATATCAAGATTTTAGATTTCTTACCTGATAAAAATCTTAATATTCTTTCATTGATAACCTATGTTGAACACAACTAATTCCCTTTTTGTTTTTTAATTCACCAAAATTTTCGTATAAATGCCTATCCCATAAACTTTTAATTCACTTACATAATCCAAATAGTCTTTAGATAACACAATTCCAATACACATATCTTCTTAATCCCAAGTTTCTTAATAGCTTTCAAAAATTTCTCAAGATAAGGTGTCTACCTCAATTCTTACATGCGTCTATCAAGGAGCCTAACCATTAGTCATACCCAACATTCTAGAAAAATTTTAACCCTAGCAAAGACAAAATTTCAACTCTTAGGATCATGATTAAAACTTATGCTACATCAAACCTTAATCTCCTAAAAATAAGTTAACTTACCGTCTAATCTCTATAACTTAACTAATTGATCAACTTTATCTTAAATTGTTATAACTCTAAATTTCTAATTTGCCACAACATTATCTCACCAACGCTTAAATTTTCAGGCACAATATTGATTCATCCTACAATGTTCTTGATTATCATTCCTTATAACATTATAACTCATATGTTTCAAAGTTCTAAATATCCCTTCAAGCCTAAATCATTGAAATTTCCTATCCTGTAAACCATTCTATTCTCACTTATTGCTAAACTAGTTCCCCCAAATTTCTTAAAAATTGCAAAATTATTTCTTAATTTCCTCGAAAATTATTCATTTTTTCCTTCATTTCGAAAATTCCACAACTACCCATAAGTTCTTGGCGTTCCTAATTCCATTTTATAGGTTTCTCGTAACATAAAGTTCAATAATTTTAAATTTATTAAACTCAAAATCAATTCACATAACCTTGAAAGATTACTGATTTAACCCAAGTGTTCCTCAAAAGTTCGAATTTATCTTCAAAAATTTCAGAATTTGCAATTTGGCCCTTAAAGTTTTGAAAATTACATTGTTGGCCCTACAACTCTTCGACATTTGTATTTGTCCCCATAAAATTTCGATTCTAGCCTCATTAAACTTAAAATTCTCGAAACTCGGAATTTAATCTCAAAAATTCTGTAAATTCGAAAATAGTCCCTTAGAATTTTATTTTTGCACTTAGGTCCTCAAATAATGGGTTATTACAATTCGGTCGTTAAAATTCTCAATTCATACAATTCAATCCTTAAATCCAACTAGGTAGAGCATGCATCTTAAATAAATTATACGTTTTAATATTTTCAAAGATCGTCGTAGTCTTCAAATCACTATTCCTTACATGAAATTTTCAAAAATTAACTCAACTAGTAACTATGAACTATCAGTAATTTCTTAGAAAATCTACAAGTCCCAAAAGCATTCATAATCTTCATGACTAACTTGTGACCCAAAGAGTAGAACATATGTACTTATTAATCAAAAAAAAAATCAATATAAACAAATAATTTCCAACCTTTCCTAATGCCCAATAGCAAAATTCTTATTCATGTCCAATTTCACCACAAAGCCAGCATGCATGAAAATCATATAATTTCTTATTTCGTGCCGTAATATGCAAATTTTAATGCATCTAATCTCAAAACATAACGACAGATAAATTTGTACTGTAAAATGTATATAATGTAAACATGCAGGTGTTAGCATTAAAAAATTTAAAACCTTAAAACTTACAGACTTGAGGTGTGAAGACTGAGCTGCAGTAGCTGGCGGTGGCACAATCCTATACAGGACCCTGTTGTGATACCAACTGTGACGTCTACTCATTTAAAAGTGTGGAAAAATTTTTTTTAAACATCTCACATGTTCGAAAAATGCTCAAATGTTTTGCATGCATGCGCCCTACTGAAAAACGTAACATTTTAAAAATGATTTTAAAGGTAAAACTAGTGCATTTTAAAAATAACCAAACTCATCCAAATTATACGTAAACATAAACTGTAACGCTCCGAAAATTTGAAAGTCCACGTAAACCACATGCATGCAATTATTAAATTCCTTTTGTATTTCAATTAATTGTTTTAATTGCATAAATTAATTATTGTGTGCATATCTACATGTTTTAAATATATTTTTCTACTTATATTCATTAAAATGTATTTTTAAGGGTTATTCGAGTTGCGATCGAGTAACGGAGACCGAGGGCTGAAAAATAGAAAATATTTTTTTTTATTAAATAGTTGTTTTTGATTATTTAAAATATGATTGATGATTTTTGTTATTTTTGAAAATAAGGAGTTTTGAGGTGATTTTATACGCCATGACGTAATTTTTATCGGTGTTAGTTTTTCAACAAAAATACGAACGTATTGGCAACCCGGCTAATAAATTCACGAAATTTATTTAACAAAAGATTTTAATTAAGCACTAATGGGCCTAATTAACATTCCTAAGGGCTTAATCTTGGTTAGTGTTTTAATTAACTATTTAATATACAAATCTACCCCATAACCCTCATGAACCCACGCCCCACTTCCCCAACAAATCAAAACTCTCTCTTGCATGCAACACACGACACACACTATATTTCAAGAGGAAAGTTTCGACTATTGCTAGGAAATTCAAGCCAAGGTTCTCCCAGTCGTTGTTATTCAATCGTCAACGTATAATCGTGCGTTAATAACGCAAAGGCACGCCATAAATCACCTTTTTCTCATCTATCACACTAAATTACATGTTTTAATTATGTTTGCATGGAAAATATGTTGGCCTTTTTCTTATTTTCGTTTTTATGCCATAGCATGTCAAAAACTCATGTTTTTAGGTTCTAAAACTTGTGATATTGATGCATAAAGGGGCTGCCATCATAGGGCTATGAGAAGGGATGAACTTGAGAGGGTTTAAGGTCCTAGACAAGTTGACACAAGGGCTGGACATGGGGTAGGAAAGGGCTGCTCGAAAATAGAGTCCTTGTGTACAAGGACTCTTGGACGAGGAATCTTCGTGGGCCAAGGTTACTAGCTGTTGTTAGGATGTGTTAAGGGGAAAAAACGGGGCTGTAGGATGGTTCGAATGTGGCTGTGAGATGCTAGGGGTGAAGGCTACACGATCGCGAGAGGAAGGAGGGCCGCGCATGTCTAGGGAGTCGCGGCTGCGAGACTGCAGCTTTTGGGCATGGGAGGCTTGGTCCAGAAGGGTTCTTAGGGGTTAGTCATGGTCCTAGGAGAGTAAACTAAGGTCTGGACAGGAGGCTAAGTGTTTGGAGGCGAGGCAAGCCAAGAAACGAACCAAGAGAGCTAGGGTTGGGTAGAAACTATCAGTAGGTACTTTGGACTATGCGGTTCAGTCTAGTAGGCTAAATTTTGAGCCTAAGAAATAATTATGAGAGGGTTTTAAGACATTATGATAAGTTTGGAATGATTTGGGACGTCGGTTCGAGGTTTAAGGATGAATATGAAAAAAAATATGCTACTATGGGTAAAACAGTAATTTTACTCATAGAAAGTAGTAAACGTCATGACAGTGTCCTCAATGCTGTTTTATATGATAATATGATTATTTTAAATGTTTATGAATTTTTATATGTTAAAATACATATTTTAATTGTTTGTGGATTTAATATGTTAAAATATTTATGTTTATGGATTTTTATGATTTAATATGTTAAAATGTTTATTTTAAAATGTTTATGGATCTTTATATGTTAAAACGTTTATTTTGAAATTTTTATGGATCTTTATATGTTAAAATGTTTTTTTAAACGTTTATGGATTTTTATAATGTTAAAACGATTATTTTAAAATTTTATGGGTTTTTACGATGAAACGATAACATTAAAAGATATGTTGCATGTTTGGTCTAAAAGAAAAACGTTATATGCATGTTTAATTTTTATAAAGTGATTAGAATACGAAACATTGAATGAAGTGAAGTAATTGTGACTAATACGATGATATGTTGGAGATATCGTGAAGGAGAAGGTCCCAGTGGGAGCCCAACGATCGTATTTCCATTGATACGAATACGATGATATGTTTATATGTAGGCAAAAGGCTCAGTTGACGGGTGAGAGTGTCGCTTATGTACCCGCCGCCCAGTACTGTGGTTATATGTAAATGGATCCATCGCCCAATACGAATACGAGTCACAATTAGCGATCTGAATTCAACGAAAACGAATACGAATACGAATATGAATACGAATATGAATATGAATACGTTGATATGAATATGAATACGATGAATATGAATATGTTTATGGTGATATGAAAATGTTTACGAAAATGTTTATGATTAAAGTTGATGCATCATTATGAAAATGTTTTTGTTTTAAGTTTATGCATCATTATAAAAATATTTATGAAAATTGTTATGTTTAAAGTTTATGCATCTTTATGATAACAATATTTTAAGAACAAATATTTTCACTGTTGTATGTGTTCTGTATATGTAGTACTTGTTATCAAGATTATGGTGTGTTGAGTCTTTAGACTCATTAGGTGTGATTGTTGCAGGTGATTATGATGATAATGTTAATAGAGGTCTCGATGGTTGACTTTGCTGGACTGAAGGTGCACATAACCCGAGGACCGACGCTAGTTTTCCACACTAGTTTATGATTATGATTTATGTTAAAGATATTTTTACGACAATTTATTTATGTTTATGAGTGGTTTTGAGAGGTTATAGTATGAGCTATACTTTTCAAATAATGTTTTTAGGTTTGGTAAAACGTGGGATGATTTTATGATTCAAACTATTTTCCTTTGGATTTTTAAGTGTTAGTTGGTTGGTTTATTTTTAAAATGGTGTCAAGGTATTTTAAAGTATATATGTGTATATTTCGAATTATGGAGATTAAGGAGGAGGGAAAAAAATTTCTAGTACAAGTTAAGAAAACGAATAGTGGACGTTTCAGTTGGTATCAGAGCAATGGTTCTGTGAAGGGTTATACAACCATCAGTTCCGAGAAGCTCAGTCGTCAAGCCTCAATTTGGTAGTTTACATGCTTTATATGATTTTTATGATGTTACCTGTATAAGTATATGAATTATGTGTTTACGTCAGATGTTTAATAGCTTTATGAGGATATATGTTTTATATGTTCTAGAATTTTTATACGTGATATGATATAAAATAATAAATTATATGACTTCAAGGCATGTTGACCTTGTGGTGGAATTTGACTATGTTGATTTTTTTGTTTTTGTAAGGTCCAGAGATTTAATTCCCGTAACCTGAATGCATGCAATCTAGGGTTTTATTTTTAAATTATGTGTTTAATTATTTTTATGTATTTTATGCATAATTATTGCTTGATATAATTTATTTCATGAAATTTTAAAAATTCAAACATTAGGGTTTCTAGATTCATTTCGCGATCGAACGAGGAACGGAGACCGGGGAATTATCAGGAAAATCATTTTTATTACATGATTAATTTTTATTAATTATTATAAGATGTTTTAAAGGCATTTTTCAAGAAATGGGCTTTGTTGGGTATTTTTACCTGCCAGAGCATATTTTTCAGCGATACGTAAATTTTATCGAATCGGGATACTTTTTGAGGGTTCGGCTAATATTTTCAAGAAACTTACCAAATTGAAATATTTTTCGGGATTGTGTTTGAACTTAATGGGCCTAGTTTTAAACTTATTGAGCTTAAAACTCTTTTTAAAATTTTAAAATACAATTTAGGGCTATTATGTAGAGCCCAAATTCCGTACACGTAAAACTCATGCATTTATTTAATCCTTAAATCATTTATTTAATTTTAAAATGATTTTCAACGATGCATGATTTATGAAATTGCATTATTTTAAATTATTTATGTTTATGTGATGCACGTTAAATGTTTTCTTGAGTTTCATTTTTCAGACGATTATTCGATGCGGGATCGAGGAAAAGAGACCGACGACGATTTTGGTAATTTTAAAACTTGGTATTTTATTTTAAGTCAAGAAAGTGGCATTTTAAATGATTTATTAAGTTTATAGCATTTTAAAGTATAATTTAATTATTTGGTGATTTTAAGATTTTAAGCCTTTTAAAATATTAAGTTGATTTGTTGGATATTTTAAACTTGGAAATTTGAGACATGTGTATTTTATTAAATTTGGAATATTAGCATTCTAATTAACTTGTAATTGGATATTATATATTTAATTAAACATAATTAGCCTTAATCACACGTTACCATTTTTACTCAAAAATACACGCATACACACATGCTTTTACACACACTAATAGACTACTCACACACATTCATATTTCCTTTTGCCTTGTTTTAATTCTGAGAGAAAACTAGGGTTCTTAAAACAAGAGAGCAGCTGGCCCTCCGTCTTCAGTTTTCCAGCATATTTTCTTTGAGTTTTCTTCAAGAAAAATCGTGTCACATTCGTCCCGGATCAACCCTCGCATATTTCCCGCTTCGGTATCATAGGTTCGGTAATTCTAAATATCAAAAGGCATGTATATTCTTTCATTCTTGCATCAATCTTCTCATATTATATGTTTTGTTGTTTATTATGCTTGAAAATTCATGTACGTTGCGCAAAGGTTGAGCAAAAATAGTTGAATCGGTTTTGAAAGGATTTTTGTAGCTAAAACTCGAATGCTGCTATCTTTTCGTGTGCTGCGAATTCTCTGTCGCTTATCTTGAAAATACTTTCTAAATATGAAACGTAGAATTTTTTGATACCTTCGATTTGACAGTAAATTTGAAATATTTGGATAAGAAATGAGTGAGTTATCATCCTTTTCGTGGGACTGCTCAAACTGTGACTTTTATGAAAATGTGTTCTTGACATGTTCTTGAAGTTATTTGTTGCAGGCTTCGTTGGGGATCCACTGGTGATCGCTGCTGCGTTTAAGTACGTTGAGTATGATGTTGGGATGAGTTTTGATACTTCGTTTCGTGTCGATGGTCCTTGGGTGCATTAGAAGTCGTAGGAAAAGCTTTGGTGTTAAATTATCGTGTTCACGGGTTGTGTTACGTTGTTTGTGATGCATAGTTGTTTGGGGCATTTTTTTGAGTTTGAATCAGCGTCATAGCATCCTAGGATGAGTTTGAGGTGTTGGTTCATGGTCTGTATGATCAAGTGAGTAGGATTAAGTCACAAGTATAGGGAATTCCGTTGGTGCGCAAGTCCAGTACGTACAAGGACCCGAAGCCGGACCCTTACACGGGGTCCGTGTCTTCCATAAAAAAAAATAATTTTAATTTTTTTAGGGATTGTTTTAGGGTTTGATGTCATGATTTAGTACGATGATTAAACGAGGTAGAGTCCCGAGAGATTTAGAATGCCATAAGGAAATTTGTTATTTTCGGTGTGAGCATGACTAATACGTCTAAGTTATGAAAAATAAGTGTTTGAACTCATGTTAGTATGTGCAGCAGTGGCCCCAAGCGAGATCCAACGAATCCCTCAACGCCAACTAAGTATGTTCGACGTGTAAAAGAAAATATTTTTGCGTTTTTGAGGTATGTTAAATGTCTTGTGACCAAATTATGAACGTGTTTGGAAGTCGGTGAACGTGACCGAGGACATTTCCACCCCGGTAAAGCATCACCGAGTTTAGATCATGATTGGAAAGCGGTAAAGCATGACCAGAGACCAATCCACTCGGTAAAGCATGACCGAGGATCTCATGTATGTGGTAGTGGATTTTCCCTGCCAGCCCAGTACTGTGGTGTAGTCTGATCAAGTGCATTTATGTATGTGTCATTTGCTTTGAAATATATTTCTACGCAAAATGATGTTATGTATGCTCAAGTATGTACGATGCAAGTATGTTTAAGATAAGTTTTATGATGATGACACGTCTACGTTTATGCTACTACGTTCAAGTTTCAAGTATGTTTATGCTATTACATTCAAGTTTCAAGTATGTAAGCCCTACTTTAAAGATGCATGTGGTTTTATTATGTAGTACTTGTTATCTCCAGTTTATACATGTTGAGTCTTTAGACTCAATAGACTTGATCGATGCAAGTGAGGATGACTTTGAGGAGACGAGGGGTGGGGACCAATGAGCCGGCTTGAACTGCGCAGGAGGCTAAACCCGAGGACCGCCAATGTTTTAAGATTTGATGAATGACAATTTTAATACACTGATTTCACGTTATGGTTTACGATGTTTAAAAAATTATTTTTCTTTAGCAAACTTTATTTGTGATATCTTTTATTGGAAATATTTTAAATGAACAATTTATCTATGATCGTAATTTGAAAGTTTATTTTGTATTTAAGAAATTTTTTAATTTTTCCGCAAATTTTAAAATAGTTCAAAAAGTACGGTACGTTACAGTTGGTATCAGAGTGGTGTTCTTGTAAAGGGTTATGCCTACTGCCTGTTGCGAGAAGCTCACGAAGTCACACCTCAAGTCTGTAAGTTTTAAGGTTTTAAATTATTTCATGTAGTAAGCAGCAAGTCATGATTTCAGCATGGGAATGTTTGAGTTAAAATTTACGTGCATATTATGATATTAGCATTATGTTCATGCATGTTGGGTTTTCGTGTTGAGTAAATTTTGGAGCAGTATGCCTCCCAGACGTAGGATTGTGCGTGAAGCAGACGATGAGAATAGGGAAGCTCAGGATGGGGAGAGGGTCACGCTTCCTCGTCCACCCCCAGATATGCAGGCTCAGATGCTTGCAGGGATGACTCAGTTCTTCGCACAGTTTGCGGGGAACCGGGCTGCAGTGGGCACAGGGGCGAGGCCCAGGCAAGAGACAGTTTATGAGAGGTTCAAGATGATGGACCCAAAGGAATTCTTAGGGACTATTGACCCGATCATAGCTGAGGGATGGGTTAAGTCCATCGAGGTGATCTTTATGTTTATGGAGCTGCAGGATGCAGACAGGGTCAGGTGTGCCACATTTCTACTGACATGGGACGCCAGATTGTGATGGGAGAGCGCATCAGTGTCAGTGAACTTGCGAACACTGACTTGGGATGGCTTTAAGGAGGTCTTTTACTCCAAGTACTTCACTGAGGAAGTAAGATCCAAACTGACCAGGGAGTTCATGACGTTGCGTTAGGGAGACAGCAGCGTAGATGAGTTCGTGAGGAAGTTCGAGAGGATATGTCACTTTGTACCACTGATTGCAAATGATGCTCGGGAGAAGCTGAGGCATTTTATGGATGGGTTGCGGCCGATCTTGCGCCGTGACGTTCGAGTTGCTGGTCCAACTATCTATGCCGTTGCCGTATCTAGAGCTTTGGTAGCAGAGCAGGACCTAAGGGACATCGAGAGTGATAGGCAGGGCAAGAGACCCTATAAGGCACTTCAGCAGCAGCAACAACAGCGACCCCATTTTAAGAGGACCCTCCAGGGTCAGCAGGGGAAGAGGCCATTTCAAGGACCGCCGAAAGGCAAGGGTCCTGTTCCATAGCAGAAGGCTCCTCAGAAGCCTGGTGAGTACCCAGTGTGCCTGAAGTGCAACCGCCAGCATCCTGGACAGTGTTTGTGGGGATCGGGCAAATGCTTTAAATGCGGAGCAAGTGATCATGTGTTGCGAGACTGTCCGCAGTGGAGGCATCCGATCCAGGGTAGATTGTTCGCCATGCAGGCAGAGGAAGCGAACCTAGACACGACTCTATTGACTGGTAACTTATTTAATTCAGCACCGCATTATTTTGCTATGCATGTTTCAAAGTTTTTTTGGGATTATTACTGTGCTAGTTAATATTTTTGTGACTTGGGATAGAAATTTTCTGCTATGCTTGAGGTTAAGATTAGTATTTTGGGGATATAAGTTTTGTGTGTTGTGCCAACGTCTTTCATGAAATATTTTCATAAAGAGAGTAGTCACGAAGGCCCTGATAGATTCAGGGGCCACACACTCTTTTATTTCGGAGACGTTCGCTAATCATCTGAACGTCAAGTCTATTGGACTAGACATGAGCTATTCAGTGACAGTCCATCAGGGGAAGAGCTATCAGCTACTAGCGTGGTCAGAGACATTTATATGGAACTGCAGGGCCACTTAGTGTATGCCGACCAGATTGTATTGCCGATGCCAGAGTTTGATATTATTTTGGGAATTGACTGGCTTACAAAGAACATAGTTCTTATTCATTTTCAGAAAAGGTCAGTGCTGGTAAGACCGTTGGGCATGGAGCAGTTTCTTTTTGAGTCAGATAGATGGAGAAGTTTCCCTCGCATGATCTCTTGCATGCAGGCACAGAGACTTATTCACAAGGGTTGTCAGGAATTCTTGGCCAGCATTGTTTCAGCGCCTGACTCACCCGTTCCGTCATTATCTGATGTACCAATATTCAAAGATTTTCCTGATGTTTTTCCTGATGACGTTACAGGCCTTCCACCAGAGAGAGAGGTGGAGTTTGCCATCGAACTTGTGCCAAACACTGTGCCAATCTCAAAGGCACCGTATCGGTTAGCTCCAACTGAGACGTTAGAGCTCATGCAGAAGATTCAGGAGCTCCTAGACAAGGAATTCATCCGCCCTAGATTGTGTATCGATTACCGAGAACTGAACAAGGTAACTATCAAGAATAAATACCCACTACCAAAGATCGAGGACTTATTCGATCAATTGCATGGAGCTACAGTGTTCTCTAAGATAGATCTTCGATCAGGGTATCATCAACTGAAGGTAAAGGATGTAGATGTTCATAAGACAACCTTCAGAACCAGATATGAGCATTACGAATTTTTAGTGATGCCGTTTGGACTGACGAATGCTCTAGCGATTTTTATGTACCTCATGAAACGAGTATTTCAGCCCTACCTAGATCAGTTCGTCATAGTGTTTATTGACAACATTCTCATTTACTCGAAGAGCCATGAGGAGCACAGTCAGCACTTGGATACAGTTTTGCAGGTTTTGCAGAGTCGCAAGTTGTTTTCAAAATTCAGTAAGTGTGAATTCTGGTTGGAGAGGGTAGCGTTTTTGGGTCATATAATATCTAGCAGTGGTATTGAGGTCGCAGTTTAGGAATGGGTTGAACCGAAGAATGATTCAGAGATCCGTAGTTTCCTAGGCTTAGCGAGCTATTACAGGAAATTTATTCAGAGATTTTCTTCGATAGCGGTGCCACTCACTTCATTGACCATGAAGAATGCTAAGTTCGTATGGAGTGGAGAGTGTCGGAAGAGCCTTGATACTTTGAAGCAAGCTCTTATCACAACACTAGTGTTAGCCATGCCAGCAGGGCAAGGCAATTTTGTGCTATACACCGATGCATCTAAGCTCAGTTTAGGCGCAGTATTGATGCAGCATGGTCGGGTTATAGCTTATGCCTCTAGACAGTTAAAGGTACATGAGAAGAAGTAACCAACTCATGATCTCGAGTTAGCAGCCGTTGTCTTTGTGTCGAAGATTTGGAGACACTACTTGTACAGAGAGAAATGCCAGATATTTGCCGATCACAAGAGTCTCAAATATTTTTTCACGTAGAAAGAGTTGAATATGAGACAAAGACGGTGGTTGGAATTGGTAAAGGACTACGATTGTGAAATTAGCTACCATCTAGGGAAAGCAAATGTTGTGGCATATGCATTGAGCAGATAAGCTGGAGTCGTAGCACAGATGACAGTGCAGAAATCTCTTCAGTCAGAGATTTGGCCTAGAGGTTTATCGCAAGGACAGAGCTCCTAAGTTGTCTAATCTGATAGTCTAGTCTTCTTTGCTAGACCGAATTCGTGCAGGCCAGTCTTCAGATGAACACAGTTACAGAAATGGAGACTGAAGGATGAAGCCAAGGGCAGTGTGCTCTACACAGTGTCTGATGGTATTGTTAAATAGAGAGGGAGAATGTGGGTGCCTAGTGTTGATTCGATCAGAGAAGATATCTTGTCAGAGGCACATGCATCTCCGTATTCTATCCATCCAGGAGGTGCTAAAATGTACAAGGATTTGCAGATTTTGTACTGGTGGCCATGTATGGAGCGGGAAATCCGCCTATTTTTGTCCAAATGTCTCACTTTCCAGCAGGTGAAAGCAGAACATCAGAGGCCAGCATGAATGCTTAAGTCGCTCCCTATCCCCGAGGAGAAATTGGAGAATATCACCATGGACTTCGTTGTTGGTTTGCTGAGATATGTTAGAGGATCCAATGCCTTTTGGGTTATAGTGGATCGACTCAATAATTCGGCACATTTCTTGCCAGTGAGAACGACTTTCTCCATGACTCAGTATGCAGATCTTTATATCATGGAGAAAGTCCGACTGCATGGGATCCCAGTTTTTACTATGTTCGACAGGGACCCGAGGTTCATTTCGTCCTTTTGGAAGAGTTTGCATGCAGCCATGGGGACATAGTTGCTATTCAGTACAACTTTCCACCCTCAGACAGATGGCCAGTCTGAGCGAGTGATTCAGATTTTGGAAGACTTGCTGCGAGCCTGTGTGATCGATTTCCACGAGAATTGGGAATCGAAGTTACCTCTAGTGGAGTTTACCTACAACAACAGTTTCCAATCGTCTATAGGTATGGCTCCCTACGAGGCGCTATATGGAAGGAAGTGCAGGTTTCCAATTCATTGGGATGAAGTCAGTGAGAGATCAGAACTTGGTCTAGAGATTGTTCAGCAGACTGCAGATGTGGTGGTCAAGATTCGAGACAGAATGAAGACCGCCCAGAGTCGTCAAAAGAGTTATGTTGATAAGAGGAGGAGAGACCTCGAGTTTGCCGTAGGTGATCACGTTTTTGTAAAGATAGCACCTTTGAAGGGTATTTTGAGATTTCGGAAGAGAGGCAATCTCAGTCCGAGATTTATTGGACCGTTCGAGATTTTTGACAGAGTTGGGACACTAGCTTATCGTGTAGCCTTATCGCCGAATCTGGCCGGTGTACACAATGTGTTCCATGTCTCGATGTTGAGGAAGTACATAGCGAATCCTTCGCATGTTTTGAGTTATGAACCGTTGTAGCTTGCTCCAGACCTGTCATATGAGGAAAGAACCATCCAAATCCTAGACAGACAGGAGCTAAGACTTCGGAACAAGGTGACCAAGTTGGTCAAAGTCCGGTTGTTAAATCAATCAGTGGAGGAGGCCACTTGAGAAACCGAAGAAGATATGAGGAGTCGCTATTCAGAACTGTTTGGTAAGATTTAATTTCGAGAACGAAATTTATATAAGTGGGGGAGGAACTGTAAAGCCCAAATTCCGTACACGTAAAACCTATGCATTTATTTAGTCGTTAAATCATTTATTTAATTTTAAAATGATTTTCAGCGATGCATGATTTATGAAATTGCATTATTTTAAATTATTTATGTTTATGTGATGCACGTTAAAATGTTTTCTTGAGTTTTATTTTTCAGGCGATTATTCGATGCGAGATCGAGAAAAAGAGACCGGCGACGATTTTGGCAATTTTAAAACGTGGTATTTTATTTTAAGTCAAGAAATTGACATTTTAAATGATTTATTAAGTTTTTAGCATTTTAAAGTATAATTTAATTTTTTGGTGATTTTAAGATTTTAAGCCTTTTAGAATATTAAGTAGATTTGTTGGATATTTTAAACTTGGAAATTTGAGACGTGTATTTTATTAAATTTGGAGTATTAGCATTCTAATAAACTTGTAATTGGTTATTATATAATTAATTAAACATAATTAGCCTTAATCACACGTTACCATTTTTACCCAAAAGCACATGCACACAAACACTTTTACACACACTAATACGTGACTCACACACATTCATATTTTCTTTTGCCTTGTTTTAATTTTAAGAGCAAAGTAGGGTTCTTAGAACAAGAGAGTAGCCGCCCCTCCCTCTTCAGTTTTCCATAAGATTTTCGTTGATTTTTCTTCAAGAAAAATCGTGCCACGTTCGTCCCGGATCAACCCTCGCACCCTTCCCGCTTCGGTATCGTCGGTTCTGTAATTCTAAATATCAAAAGGCATGTATATTCTTTCATTCTTGCATCGATCTTGTCATATTATATGTTTTGTTGTTTATTATGCGTGAAAATTCATGTATGTTGTGCAAAGTTTGAGCAAAAATTAGTTGGATCGGTTTTGAAAGGATTTTTGTAGCTAAAACTCGAATGCTGTTGTCTTTTCGTGTGTTGCGAATTTCAGTCGCTTATATTGAAAAAACTTTCGACATATGAAACGTAGAATTTTTTGATACCTTCGATTTGACAGAAAATTCGAAATATTTGGATAAGAAATGAGTAAGTTAAGATCATTTTCGTGGGATTGCTCAAATTGCGACTTTTATGAAAATGTGTTCTTGACATGTTCTCGAAGTTATTTGTTGCAGGCTTCGTTGGGGATCGACTGGTGATCGCTGCTGCGTTTAAGTATGTTGAGTATGATGTTGGGATGAGTTTTGATACTTCGTTTCGTGTAGATGGTCCTTGGCTGCATTAGAATTCCTAGGAAAAGCTTTGTTGTTAAATTATCGTGTTCACAGGTTGTGTTACGTTGTTTGTGATGCATAGTTGTTTTGGGGCATTTGTTTGAGTTTGAATCAGTGCCATAGCATCCTAGGATGAGTTTTGAGGTGTTGGTTCATGGTCCGTATGATCGAGTGAGTAGGATTAAGTCACAAGTGTAGGGAATTCCGTTGGTGCGCAATTCCAGTAGGTACACGGACCCGAAGTCGGACCCTTACACGGGGTCCGTGCCCTTATTTCCTTCGAAATGTGAAATTCCAGCAACCCGGACCCGTACCCAGACCCTTACACGGGGTTCGTGTCCTCCATAAAAAAAATTTTAATTTTAATTTTTTTCAAGGATTGTTTTGGGATTTGATGTCATGATTTAGTACAATGATTAAACGAGATTGTAGAGGCCTCTAGTTTCGTGCTTGAAAATTTGCGGAAAAATTTAAAAACTTTCTCTTTAATTAAATAAAATGCCTCATTCATAAATAAATTGATAAATAAAGTTTAATGTTCAAAAATAGCAGCGGAAGTAAATAATGTTTCGAAACGACAGCTTAAAATAATTCATTGTAATAAACCGAGTTTTCGCAAAAATAATAAATAAAATGATAAATGAGGTCCTCGGGTCCCACTGCTGCCGACTCGAGCTGGCTCACTGGTCCCCGCCCTCGGTTCCGACATCATCAGTACCTACAACAATCAAGTATAGTGAGTCTACAGACTCAGCATGCATATATCGTAAATAACAAGTAAATAGATAATAATAAAATGACATGCGGAGTGAAAATATCATGTCATGAGAAATTATAGTACTTGCATAACTGAACTGTAAATATCTTATCATGTATAATTATAAATACGTGCATAATTTAACTGAAAATCATAAGTGACTGTTTGCTCAATAGAGCTCTGTAATAAAATAGCCTGTCATAATTTTGTTGAGATTATGTTCTACGCAAGTGGCCCCATGAACTGCACTGAACTGAACTGAACTGAACTGACTGGTAACTGATGACCGGGTGAAATACTAATCGTCTGATCAGACAAATGCCACAGTATACTGGGTGGTACAAAATTGAACTGAGCGGTAACTGACGACCGGGTGAAGTAATAATCCCATAATAGTACAATGGCCACAAGCAATATCACATAAATCTCAAAAATGAATAATTTCTATTTTTATGCCCGTAATATAATTAAATAACTTAATTAAATGTCCTGTATTAATTTTACCAAACGGGTTGGATCGTTCCCAGGCTCGCTGCGACTTAAATCTAACATGAAAAATATGCAATTGATTTTTTTCTTTACCAAACTTTGTAATTGAATCCAAAAACGAGACAATTACGCCTACTGACTTAGTATTTAAACATGACTCCGAGTCAACCCGACCCAACACCGAACCAATGTTTAGTCATGATTAAAAATACTCTTAAAATGATGAAATAATGCTCTGAAATTTACAGTACTCGAAATTCAGTGAATGGAGGCCAAAAACGTGAAATGCTCTTTCGAGAGTCATTTTGGCACATTGCACCGTAAATTCTTGTACGACCTCTAAAATGATCCGAATCACAAACGGCCAAAAACTTGACCTTCTTAACTTGATGAGGCACTGTCCAGTGCAAGGACATAGGCTAAAAGCCAACCAAGAACCCGGAACTCGCCTCTGAACCGCAGCACGCTTGCTGTCCAAATTACAGCAGCTGTGCCTTCGATTTCTTTGCGTCGTTTTCGAGGCTACCGGCCATTGGGGCTTGAACCACCGAACAGAACCACTTACTAACATCCTAAGGGAAGGTTGTAACCATGGATAAAGGCCCAAGGCCAGCCACAATTCGAACCATCCAATAACCAACCGAAAACTCCCACCCGAGAAGCAACCTACGTGCGTGGGGTAGTTTGCTTCGCTTGTTTTCTCGCGTCGTTCCAGTGGCCATTTGATTGACCATGGCTCGATTTAGACATCAAGGTGTATGGTATGAACTGTGGCTAAGGGCTAAAAAGCCAACCAAGATACACACCACACCCGAAACTCGACACTACACTTGCTGTAAACGAAGGGGCCGAAGGGGGAGGGGCTGTTCTTGCTTCTTTTGATTTAAAACCGATTCCACCATGGACCAAGCCTCAAAGGGGAGACTTGGTCAAGTCTTAGACATGATAGGGATGTGTTCTAACCATGGCTATAGGCCCCTAGGGCAGCCAAGATCAAGAACTCTCTCCCTTGACAGCAACCATAAAAACGAGACTCAAAAGGGACACTTATGGAGTGTTGCTGTCACATGCGAGTTTCCAGCGTGTATGGGACTGAACGAATGAACCAACATGTTCCTAACATGTCCTAGCACATGTCTAGATGCAGATTTGGGAGCCTAGGGTCGAGCCAACACCTGAACCATCAAAAACAACAGCAAACGTGAAGCATGGAGAGCATCCGAAAAATCTGTTCAGAATTTTAATAAACTTGTGGTCCATATTTCGGTTTTCAATAATAAAATCGTGGATGAATGATGTTTTAAAATACTTATATGGCTTTATTGAAGAGTGAAAGAAAACATACACATGCCTTGGTTTTTGTTTTGAAGAAAACAAAAAGAAACGACGACGCGGCGCGGAGGAGACGGAGCGTTTTTCTACCTTGCTTGCTACTCGATTTCTCTCCTATTTCTTTCTCATGGTTTTGCACTGAATAATGCTCTGAAATTTCTCTAAATTTCAAGACTAGGAGGGGGAGAGAATGGTTAGGGAGAATAGGGAAGGTACAAGACAAATGGAAGGGGAAATATTCTTTCTATCCTAGTTTATTTGCTAGATAGGAAACAAGAATGCTTATCAAAGATTTTGAGGGGATCTTGGGGTGCATTTGGTCGATTTTATGGTCTAGGGACAAGGGAAACAATTGCTTAAATAAATTATTGGTTGTAGATTTAAAGGTGGGGAGAATATTTTCCTAGAAAAAGATTGAGGAAGTGAATCAAGGAATGAGTTGCCAAATCTTTTGAGTCTATCAAGGGTGATGGCCGAAAATTTCAATCAAAAATAAGGTAGGGAAAAGTGCTTAATTATTTAATTTTTGGTGATTTAAAAGTTGGGAAAGATATCTATCTAGAAAAGATTAAGGGGAAGAATAATAAAAGATGAGTTGTTAAACAAAAACTAAATCTTTTAAAATAGGGGGTGGCCGATTTTTATCACTTAAAAAGAAGGAAAATATTGCTAGATAAACATGGTAGAAATATTGATTAAATATTAATTAGTGGTTAATAAAATTTAGGGAATTATCTACCATGAAAAGGGTAAGGAAAAATATCCAAAATTGTGAGTTGACAAATTTAAATCAAATCTTTTATCAAGGGGCCGAAATTTTTGATAAAATGGGAGGAAAATTATTTCTTAAATCTTGTATTTTAATTCTTTAGAGTTTTATCTACTCATTAAATATTTTAGTGAATTAATAAATTAGTTTAGGATGGTAATTATCTTGCATGCATGGCTAATTATTAAAATTCATCCACTAACATGTTAGGGTAATATTTTCTTGAATATATTAGGCTCATATTAATTTATCCCAATTGGTTACACATTTTAATTTAGGCTTTTAATTAAATTATTGGACATAGAGAGTTTATTTACTACTTATCTCAAGTTGATTAATTAAATTCTTTAAACTTTCTTTTACATTAAAATAAATTATTCTTTGACTTAAATTAAATTTAGGAATATTTTCTTATCATTAACTTTTATCTTTAAAACTCCAACTCCGGTCCGGCCTCACTTATTTAACTGAAAAGCTAATAATTAAACTACTGAATAAAATAGTTAAATTTAAAGAAAAGAATTTAAATAATCATGCAATAAAATCATTTTAATTTAAATACTAGAATTATGCATGGCTTATACGTAGTCTAATTTACGGGTTCTACAGAGATCGAGTCCCGAGATATTTAGAACGTCATAAGAAAATTTGTCATTTTGGGTGTGAGCATGACTAATACATCTAAGTATGAAAGATAAGTGTTTGAACTCATGTTAGTATGAGCAGCAGTGGCCTCAAGCGAGATCCAACGAATCCCTTAACGCCAAGTAAGTATGTTCGACGTGCAAAAGAAAATATTTTTGAGTTTTTGAGGTATGCTAAATGTCTTGTGACCAAATTATGAACGAGTTTGGAAGTCGGTGAACGTGGCCGAGGACCTCTCCACCCCGGTAAACCATGACCAAGTTTAGATGAGGATTGGAAAGCGGTAAAGCATGACCGGGGACTAATCCACCCGGTAAAGCATGACTGGGAATCTAATGCATGTGGTAGTGGATTTTCTCTGCAGCCCAGTACTGTGGTGATATGAATCTAGCTGGGCATGACATGCTAATGCTTGAAAGGAGATTAAAGGAAACATTGCATGGTTTCATTTGCGGTCAAGAAGAGCTTGGAAAAGGGAGTCGTGATGCATGGGAGTGAGCTTGGAGGCCAAATGAATGCTATTAAGTGTGGAGTAATATGGGTGGATCCGTGCCACATTGCCTGGATTGAAGCGCTGTAGCGCTAGGAAGAGAACAACTAGCGCCTAGGTGCTAGATTGTAGTGCCTAGGCACTACTGGGTCAAAATACTGGCGCCTAGGCGCCACTGACAGGCGCCTAGGCGCTACACTGCACAAAACCCCAGCGCCTAGGCGCTACTGGATCAGCGCCGCGGCGCTCCGCCTGCAGAAAAATATATTCTTTCCTTATTTTTAGCACTAGATAATTTGGTTGCTTATCTTTTGAATTTGTAATCAATATATGGACGAAAATTAGCCATTTGTAAAAGAATTATGCATTGAATTTTAATATTTGTGAGTTTTTCTCTCAATTTTCAAAGCTTTGCTTTTTATACACTTTGTGTGTTTCTCAAATCAAACTTATCAAAGTTTAATACTTTGTGGCGTTTGTTGATTGTTTTTCACTCGGATTGTCAAAGACGAGTTCTTTGAAGGTTCGCTTGAATTTCGATTGTTTATCTCATTAATATTTGTTGCTAAGTTCTTCGTAATTTAGAGGTGAATATTACACACTTGTTCAAAAAGATCGGGACAACACAACCGTTTCTTTGTTCATCGAATCGAGGGCGTGACTCTGTTTTTGAGCGCGTTTGCTTTTCGTGGTTCGAAGGATCGCATCATTTGGTATCAGAGCTTTAGGTTCCCTTTGATTCAAGTAAGTTTATCCTTTTTATTTTCAGATATGTGTTTATCTATCGTTTGTTATCAATCTGTTTATCCTATCGTTCTTCATCTTTCGTGTATCTTGCGATTCTTGAAATTTCTGATTTTTTTTCATTTTTTTCGAGTTTGCACAGCATCCTTGTGCAATCCAAAAAAAAAAAAGAGTACCAAAATTTCAAATTTTTGCCATTAGTTGGTTTTGGGATTTTTTTTCTATTCTCTTGTAGGAGCTATATTCAAGGCTCTCACAATCAAAAAAAAAATTGTGCTATTATTTAGCATTGAATCTTGAAGAATCTCCTTACTGAGTCATAGTTAAGTGACTCTCACATTAAAAAAATTCAAATTTCTTGTCTTACGCAGTCCGTGTAAGTCAGTTTACAAGTGTCATGAAATTTGAACTTGTGAGTTTGATGCACACAAGCTACAAAGCCTGAAAGTGTACCCTACGAGAGAGCTCTCAGAAATCGAGTGAAATACTTGAGTGTGAGCGTTTATTTCTTGGAGTGACGTTTGAGGTATTTGTAGTGAGGACAAAAAAAAATCGAGTGAATTTTCATTGGAGTGACTAGTGAGGATTTGTGGTGAGAAAATTTTATTATTTATTGTTTTCTACTAACCTTTTCTTGCAGGTATAATGGTTGACGAACGTCAATTTCAAACAATGTTAAGAGAGTTGGATAGAATGTGGGAGAAGGAGTTTAAGCCTCTACGTGAGAGGTATAGGAGGTGTGAAGAAGAGGAAATGTATGATAGGCATGGTGATGAGAATAGGCGAGGTTGTATATTTGGAGGAAGTAGAGCATTGCATTTGGATCGTGATGATGATAGGTGATGTGAAGAGAATAGAGGAGTAGGCCGAAGAGGTGAACGTAATGTACATAGGGAGTCTTTGACATCCACTTGGCGGACGAGCTTGGAAGAGAAAATCATTGCTAGGCCAAAGAAGGAGTCGAGACGTGAAGCTAGCAAATATGAATATCTAGGTACATTTAAAAACTCAAATTCTAGTACTCGTGATATTATATGTTGTTGGTGTTTAGAAGTTGGGCATGATATTAGCAAATGTCCCCGTGATGAGCAGACGGTAGATTCGTCAGTTGTGATTGAATCTCAAATTGAGGTTGATGTTGTAGTTGAACTTGAATATGAAGTTCAAGTTGAGGTCATAGTTGAACTTGAGTCTGAAGATGAGGCTAGAGTTGATGATGATGGTATTCCACTAGTTAGTGAGTTGAATGATGTTAAACGATTTACATTTGAAACTGGATCGTTAGGTGGAGAGGAAGTGCCTGATTCGTCTATTAAGGAAGTGGAGAGTAGGCAAGGATTTACTATTGTAGATCAACTTCTTGAGAAACAAAATGTTTCATTGGTTCAATTGAATCCAATTCCTTTTGAGAATCAATTGAAATTTATTCATGCAGTGAGTGAAAAAGAATTTAAAATGGCCGAAAGAAAGAGTGAACAAAAAAGCGAGATGGCCATAGAAAAGAAAAATGAGAGAGAAGATGAAAAAGAAAAAGAGGCCAAAGAAAAAAAAAATAATTTCAAGGCCCAAAAGAGTGAAAAGAGTGAGGTCAAGAGTTATTTACTTTTATATAAATCCCTTAAAGCACATTTGTACAAAGAGGCTTATTATCATTGTGATGATACCACCGGTTCAATCCCGAGCATTGTTATTTCACTCTTGCAGGATTCTAGAGATGTCATGATGAGGAGGCAAACAAGAACTGATGGTGGAAGAAGGTCATGTGTTGATCAAAATGACGTTGGAGGCAATCACCGTGAGGTAAGCTTAGTTGCCAACACAACAAACATGAGGTATGACTTTCGTTCTTATCTTAATTCGTTGTTGTATTGTATTCAAGAATTTGGTGTAAGAGTTGAAAATGTGATATTTAAAGAGGCTAACTGTGAATTAACATTTGTGCCTAGGAGTCATAGATTTGAGAATGGTGATATATTGCATGGATCAAATTTAAATGTTAGTGATTGTGATTTTTCAGAAGTTGTCAAATTGATGTGTCTTTGTTATGACCATGAATTGTATGCATTATGCTCAAATCTTTGTTATGTGTTAAATGTTTACATGGATAGTACATCCAGTGTGTTCTATTTGCATGAATCATACATGTTTGATGATGACTTTGGAAAGAGCATGAACGGATATAAGAATTTTTATGATTGTAATGAATATAATTTTAAGGAGATTAAATTGTTCATGTTATGTGAGGCTCGGGGCTGAAGAGGGCGGGGGGTGATCGCCAGTGCCATGAGTTTGCACGGACAATGAGCGGCTCCTGGCAGGCTTCTAGGTGAAGGGAACATGAATGAACCGATCTTACACCGGAAGGAGAGGGATTCCGAGACTGTTCAATGTAATGGACTGTACAGTTGAAGAGGGCTTAAAAGATTTGATATGTACTACTCATACCACGAAGGTGCATCTTCTTTTCGGTAGCTCATCACATAAGAACTCCAAAGTTAAGCGTGCTTGACTTGGAGCAATTCTGGGATGGGTGACCTCCTGGGAAATTTCCTAGGGTGCGTGTGAGTGAGGACATAAGCACGCTGGAAAGACTCGTCTAGGTACAGTGAGGACAGTCGTCAAATCTGGGGCGTTACAGTTGGTATCAGAGCCGGCCTCTCCTAGTACGGTGTGGTTCGGGGAAGAACCAAGCGGAAGCTGGTGGGCATGTGAGGCCCGGGGCTGAAGAGGGCGGGGGGTGATCGCCGGTGCCATGAGGTTGCACGGACAATGAGCGGCTCCTGGCAGGCTTCTAGGGGAAGGGAACATGAATGAACCGATCTTACACCGGAAGGAGAGGGATTCCGAGACTGTTCAATGTAATAGACTGTATAGTTGAAGAGGGCTTAAAAGATTTGATATGTACTACTCATACCACGAAGGCATAAGCTGTAGAACCCGTAAATTAGACTACGTATAAGTCATGCATAATTCCTAGTATTTAAATTAAAATGATTTTTATTGCATGAGTATTTAAATTTTTTTCTTTAAATTTAATTATTTTACGCAGTAGTTTAATTACCACTTTTTCAGTTAAATAAGTGAGGTCGGACCGGAGTTGGAGTAAAGAAATAAATTTTAATATTAAGAAAATATTCTTAGAATTTATTTAAGATAAATAATAAGTCATTTTAAAATAAAAGAAGGTTAGGGATTTATTTAATTAACTTGAGATAAGTAGCAAATAAATTCTTTATGTCCAATAATTTAATTAATAGCCTAAATTAGAATATGTGACCAATTGAAATAAGTTAATCTAGACTTATTTTAGTTAAGAAATAATAATTTAACATGATAGTAAATTTACCTTTAAGATTTAAAGATTTAGTCATGCATGCAAGATAATGTTATTCCGTAACTATTTTATTAATTCACTAAAATATTTAATGGGTAGATAAAATTCTAAAGAATTAAAATACAAGATTTTAGCAATATTTCCCCTCCAACTAATATAAAAAAAAATCGGCCATTTCATTTTAAAAGATTAAATTTTATTTGTCAACTCATTTCCTTGATTCCTTTCCTTATTCATTTTCTTGGGAGATAATTCCATCACACTAAATCTTCAATAATTATTAATTAAGCAATATCCCACCCTAGTTTAACAGTAGATAATCGGCCACCTCATAGGAGAATTGAATAAATATTTGACAACTCACCTTTGATTCGTTTCCCTAATCTCTTCCTTGTTATGATAATCCATTCCTTTTAATCACCAAAATTATTAAATAAACAATATTCCTACCCTTGTTTTGTTATCAAGTCTCGGCCATTCAACCCCCAATATCATCAATAAAATCAAATAATATAACCATCCTTTCCTTATCCCACAAATTCAAAAGAAGCAAGATATGATCTTGACATTCTATCCCACTTTATTTGTAGACTTTCCCTCATTTCCCTAGCCATTCCTCCCTCACCATTTTCAAAAAATTCAGAGCAAATTTCAGAGAGAAAAATCGTGTAAGGCTAGGGAGAGAACAAGAAAGAAAAACAAGAAGAAAAGAAACTCTGTCTCCTCCGCGCCGTGTCGTCGTAATCGATTTGTTTTCATTTCAAACAAATCTAAGGCATGTCTATATTATTTCCTTGCTCTTCAATCAAGTCATAATATGATTTTTAAACATTACATGATCATGATTTTATAGCCAAAAACCGAAATTTATGTCAAGCAATTTTTCGAAAGATGTGCAGAATTTTCGGCTCTTCACTTGTGCACCTCACGTTTTTGTTGGTTTTGTGGTTATAGGTGGTTGGCTCGATTCCAGGGGCTCGAGGTTGCATTTAGACATGTACTATGACATGTTAGGATCATTTAAGAACGTTGGTTCTAGCCCCTACACGCTGGAGGAAGAGAAATGACAGCAACTCTTCCCTAGTGTCATATTGTGCTTCTATCCTCTTGTTTGCTGTCAAAAGAGGATGTTTCTGATCTTGGCTGCCCCAGTGGCTATAGCCACGGTTAGAACATCTCCATATTATGTCTAAGACGAGACCAAGTTGGCCTTTCAAGGCTTGGTCCATGGTTGCATCGGTTTTCAAATAAAACAAGCACAGCCCCTTCGATCCCCTTCATTTTTCTGCATGTGAGTTTTGAGTTTATGGTGTTGGTGTGGATTTTGGCTGGCTTTGTAGCCCTTAGTCACGGTTCATACCATAACTCTTGATGTCTAGATCGTGCAATGGTCAATCAATGGCCATTGGAACGACCCATGACAGCAAGAACGATTGCAACAGCCAACGCACGTAGGTTGGCCTCTCGGGTGGGAGTCTCGGCTGATTCATGGTGTGGTTTGGATTGTGGCTGGCCTAGGGCCCTTAGCTATGGTTCAAACCATACCTTAGGATGTTGGGAAGAGGCTCTGGTCGGTGGTTCAAGCCCCAATGGCCATTATTCTCGCAAACGACGCATGCAAGTGCAAGCGCTATTGCTGTATTTTCTGGACAGCAACTTGACGCTTCGGTTCAGAGGCTCGTTCGCGTTCTTGGTTGGATTTTAGCCTATGGCCTTGGACTGGACAGTACCTCATCAAGTTGGGAAGGTCATGTTTGTGGCCGTTTGTGATTCGGATCATTTTAGAGGTCGTACGAGAATTTACGGTGCAATGTGCCAAAGTGACTCTCGAAAGAGCGTTTCACGTTTTTTGGCCTCCATTCACTAAATTTCGAGTACTGTAAATTTAGGAACATTATTTCATCATTTTTAAGAGCATTTCAATCATGACTAAATGTTGGCTCGGTGTTGGTTCGGGTTGGCACGAAGTCATGATTAAATACGAAGTCGATGGGCGTAATTGTCTCGTTTTCGGATTCAATTACAAAGTTTGGTCAAGAAAATCATTTGCATATATTTCATGTTAAATTTAAGTCGCAGCGAGCCTGGGAACGATCCAATCCATGTGGTAAAATAATACAGGATATTTAATTATGCCATTTAATTATATTACGTGCATAAAAATATAAAATATTCATTTTTTTTTATTTATGTGATATTGCTTGTGGCCAATTCACTATCATGGGAGCATTGTATTATCCGGTCGCTAGTTACCGGTCAGTTCAGTTTGTACCACCCAGTATACTGTGGCATTAGTCTGATCAGACGTTCATTACTTCACCCGGTCGCCAGTTACCGGTCAGTTCAGTTCAGTACAGGGGCCACTTGCGTAGAACATAATCTCATAAGAAAATTTATGACATGTTATTTATGACAGAACTCGATTGAGCAAACATTTCACTTATGATTTTCAGTCAGTTATGCACGTATTATAATTGATCATGATAAGTTATTTTCACGTATGCCTCATGACATGATATTTTTATCCCATGCAAATTTTACTATATTATTTACTCGTTATTTACAATATATGCATGCTGAGTCTTTAGACTCACTAGACTTGATTGTTGTAGGTGCTGATGATGTTGGGATCGAGGGCGGAGACCAGTGAGCCAGCTCGAGTCGGCAGTAGTGGCACAAGAGGACCTCATTTACAGCATTTACCATTTTTTTTATGCTCAAACATTTTTATCAGTTGTTGGGTTACTTTAACTTGTTATTTTGCGAACAATAATTTCTTCCGCTGCTATTTTGAACTTTAAATTTGATTTATCAGATTATTTTGTGAATGAGGCATTTTAATTACTTTAAAAAGAAAATTTTAAATTTTTCCGCAAATTTTCAAACACGAATTTTCGGGCCATTATATAAGCACGCTGGAAAGACTCGTCTTGGTACAGTGAGGACAGTCGTCAAATCTGGGGCGTTACATGTTATGTTCATTTTATGAATTACTCGTTATTGAGGAGTATTGTTGTGATTTCATCGTTGATATAATTCATGATTATATGTGTTGGTTACATATGAAGAGGCATATTGAGTGGGGTTGTGAAACGTGCATTGCATATAGGAGATCGACATTTCGGCTATATTCTTATATCGTGCATGAACTAAGTCTTATTCCTAGTGAGCTATGGTCGTACACGTGTATGGATTTCATTTTTGTGTTAACTAGGTCTAAGAAGGGGAGGAACTTAATTTTTGTGATACTTAATGGTATCTTATCATTTGGTGTCATTTGTTATTTGTTATATGGCGAACTTGTTGAGTTTATAGAAAAAGCAACGATGATGTTGGGATTTCCAGTGATGATGGAGCGAGAAAACGATAGCGCCTACAAACTTGAGCTTAAAGGTAGGCATGTTGTTAATATAATCCTTGTTATTACTAACTTGCTTCGTTTTTGTGTAGGTAGACAAGATTTGAGAACAAATCTTTTTGAAGAAGGGGAGTATGATATGAATCTGGCCGAGCATGACATGCTAATGCTTGAAAGGAGATTAAAGGAAACATTGCATGGTTTCATTAGCGGTCAAGAAGAGCTTGCAAGCAAGGTTCTAAGCCTCAAGGGAGTCGAGATGCATGGGAGTGAGCTTGGAGGCCAAATGAATGCTATTAAGTGCGGAGTAATATGGGTGGATCAATGCCACAGCGCCTGGATTGAAGCGCCGCAGCGCTATGAAGAGAACAACTAGAGCCTAGGCGCTAGATTGTAGCGCCTAGGCTGAAACGTCTGCCCTTTTTATTGCTTTAGAAGTGCTAATAATTTATTATTTTTTTTAAACCTTACATAGCATCGGCCGAATCATACACATTTGCATAACAATATTTTAGAACCATTTTAAAATTTAAGACAACCAACTATATATTTTAGAAATACAGCTCATACTATAATCTCTCAAAACTCACTCAAAAGCATAAATAAAAAGTCGTAAAAATCTTTAACATAAATCATAATCATAAATGCGGAAAGCTAGAAGCGCCGGTCCTCGAGTCGTGTGCACCTTCAGTCCAACAAAGTCAACCATCAAGACCTCTCATCACATTAATATCATAAACATCTGCATCAATCACACCTCGTAAGTCTAAAGACTCAACACACCATAATCTTGATAACAAGTAAAACGTATAAAATCGCATGCAACAGTGAAAAATACTTGTACTTAAAATATCATTTTCATGAAGATGCATAAACTTCAAACATGACATTTTCGTAAACATTTTCAAGATGCATAAAATTTAAATAAAAACATTTTCATGACATGCATAACATAAACCTTAACATTTTTCTTTTTTCCTCAACATGACATAACATAAAACATTTTTCATGATCATAAGCATTTCCCTTTTCCTTTCCCTTTTCTTTTTCCTTTGTTGAATTCAGATCGTTAATTGTGACTTTCCTGACATGACATGCCATGATCGATGGATCCATCTACATATAACCACATTACTGGGCGGCGGGGACATCAGCGACGCTCTCACCGGTCAACTGCGCCTTGGCCTAACATAATCGAATAGAAATACGATCGTCGGGGCTCCCTCTGGGGCCTTCTCCCATAAATGGGCTCCCTCTGGGGCCTTTTCCCCTCACGATATTCCCATTCTTCCTCAAACCTCATAACCTCATATTCGCAATAATGGAAACACGATCGTCGGGCTCCCACTGGGACCACCACCCTCACGACATCGCCATTATTAACGAATTAGTCACAATCACTTCACTTCCTTCAACATTTTTCATTGACATCACTTTATGAAAATCATGAATAACATAACATTTTTTCATTTTTTTGAAATCAAGCATGCAACATGTATTTTAAATGTCAACCTTTAAATCATAAAAAAATCCATGGACATTTAAAAATCATTATTTAATCATGTAAAAACTCATAAACATTTGAAAATAATCATTTTAACCTCAAAACATTTAAAATAACATTTTGACATATTAAATCATAAACATATAAAATTCCCTAAACATTTAAAATATCATTTTAACATATAAAATCCCATAAACGTTTAAAATATCATTTTAACATTTAAAATTTCATAAGCATCCATAACTATAGAAAATAATCATATTAGCACATAAAACAGCATTCAGGGCACTGCCATGATGTTTACTACTTTTTAGGTGTGAAAAGACCGTTTTACCCCTGGACGTATAATTTTACGTTTTTGACTTTTTCTTAATTTCATTGACTCTAACATGTCCCAAATAATTATTTAAGCTTACATGAATTTTCTCATATTTTTATTTAGCCTGAATCAAGGACTTTTAAATTAATCTTTAAATGTGACGTATTAATGCGTTTTAATCCCGAATTAAACCAAACTTAATATAAAATTCCCAAATTTAAAAATTAGACTTCTAATAATTATTTGAGCTTAAATATAATTTTTTTTCATAATTTTATTAAGCTTAAATCTAGGCGTTTCTCGATTCGTTTTTAAACTTAAACGTACTTCCCGGTTTTGACCCGTATGCACTCGAAACTTCTCCAAACCTTACCAAACTTTAACCAAAGCTTCCTAACACATAACTAAGCCTTATTGAACTCAATTCAAGCCCACAAAATCCATGGAACCCGCCCCTACAGCTGCTGATTTTTCTGCATGGGTGTTCTAGTCCTAATAGGACTCTAACTCCTCCTATTTCGGTTCCAGCGCTTAATCAATGAATCCAGACCCTGGTCGACCCTCCTAGGACCCTACCTGAACCCTCTAAGGCCATCTGAGATCAGCCCTCACGAGCCATGCACGAAGACGTGCATGGTTCTCTTCCTTGCGCTCGGCCGCGGCTAGATGGTGCTCTAGCCGTGTGCCCTTCCACTCCTAACCCTTCCAGCTCTGCGTGCACCCCCCTTGGCTCGAGGCCAGGACCCTCACGAGTCCAGCCCTTTGCCCTGATGGAGCCTGCACAGCCGCCTACCCCCTAGTTCCTCCAAAAGCCGCAGCTAGCCTTTCGGGTTCTTCCACCGTGCGGCCCCTTACTCAGTTGGTTCCTACCCTTGAACAAACACTTTAGGACCCTCGTACACTCCCCTTAAGTCTCTTGGTCGCGATCTTAACAGCAGCAAGCCGCCGAGAGTCCTAATGAACCCTAGCCGAAGAGTCCCAACCCACTAGGACTCTAAATTTTCGTTTCTTATGATACATGGTCCTGTCCAGCCCTTGATCATGCCCTTAAGGACTCTAAATCCAGTGGAAAAACGTCCCCTATGAAGCCCCTAACATGGCAGCCCCTTAATGCAAAGTTATCATAAGTTTGGGTGATGAAAACATGAGTTTTTGACATGATATGGACTAAAAACGAAAATACATAAAAGACCAACATATTTTCCATGCAAACATAATTAAAACATGTAATATGGTGCGATAGACGAAAAAAGGAGATTTATGGCGTGCCTTTTTTTGTATTTAAAGCACGATATAACGTTGACAAATCGAAGAACGGCGGAGAGAAGACGATGGCTTGAAGCCCTTTGCAACTTTTGAACTTTTCTTCAAATTATTATGTGTGTGCGTATCGTGTATAAGGGGTGGGAGGTTTGAGAGTGAATAATTCAGAAGTGGCGTGAGTTATGTGTGTGGGAGAAAAGGGTTTTAACGTATTTAAATACTAATTAATTCACTAATTAGGGCTTAGGCCTATTAAGCCAATAATTTAGGCCCATTAGCCTTAATTAAGATCTAATTAAAATATTATCAAAGTTTTTGTTTAAACAAATTTGTGAATTTTTTAGCCGGGTTGCCACAAAGGTCGCATTTTTATTAAAAATCCATCACCGATAAAATTTACGTCTATAAAATCACCTCAAAACCCCATATTTTCAAATATAAGAAAAAACATCACCCATAATTTAAATAATTTAAAAACAATTATTTAATAAAAACATTTTCTATTTTTCAGCCATCAGTCTCCGTTCCTCGATCGCAACTCAAATAACCTTTAAAAATACATTTTTATGTAACAATGTAGAAAATATAATTTGAACATGTAAATATGCACAACATAATTAATTTATGCAATTAAAACAAGTAATTAAAATACAAGAGAATTTAATAATTGCATGCATGTGGTTCGCGTGGACCTTTAAAATTTCGGGGCGTTACATAGGCGCTACTAGGTCGAAATGGCGCCTAGGCGCTACACTGCACGAAACTCCAGCGCCTAGGCGCTACTGGATAAGCGCCGCGGCGCTCCGCCTGCAGAAAAAGATATTCTTTCCTTATTTTTAGCACTAGATAATTTGGTAGCTTATCTTTTAGTATCTTTTGAATTTGTAATCAATATATGGATGAAAATTAGCCATTGTAAAAGAATTATGCATTGAATTTTATGATATTTGTGAGTTTTTCTCTCAATTTTCAAAGCTTTGCTTTGTATACACTTTGTGTGTTTCTCAAATCAAACTTATCAAAGTTTAATACTTTGTGGCGTTTGTCGATTGTTCTTCACTCGGATTGTCAAAGACGAGTTCTTTGAAGGTTAGCTTGAATTTCGATTGTTTATCTCGTTAATATTTGTTGCTAAGTTTTTCGTAATTTAGAGGTGAATATTACACACTTACTTGTTCAAAAAGATCGGGACAACACAACCGTTTCTTTGTTCATCGAATCGAGGGCGTGACTCCGTTTTTGAGCGCGTTTGCTTTTCGTGGTTCGAAGGATCGCATCATGTGGTTTAGTCTGATCAGGCGCATTTATGTATGGGTTACTTGTTTTGAAACATATCTCTACGCAAAATGATGTTATGAATGCTCAAGTATGTACGATGCAAGTATGTTTAAGATAAGTTTTATGACGATGGTACGTCTATGTTTATGCTACTACGTTCAAGTTTCAAGTATGTTTATGCTCTTACGTTCAAGTTTTAAGTATGTAAGCCATACTTTAAATATGAATGTGTTTTTATTATGTATTACTTGTTATCTCAAGTTTATACATGTTGAGTCTTTAGACTAACTAGACTTGATCGATGAAGGTGAGGATGACTTTGAGGAGACGAGAGGTGGGGACCAATGAGCCGGCTTGGACTGCGCAGGAGGATAAACCCGAGGACCGCCAATGTTTTAAGATTTGATGCATGAAAATTTTGATACTCTGATTTCACGTTATGATTTACGATGTTTAAACAAGTATTTTTCTTTAGCAAACATTATTTTTGATCTCTTTTATTGAAAATATTTTGGATGAACAGTTTATTGATGATCGCAATTTGAAAGTTTATTTTGTATTTAAGAAAATATTTAATTTTTTCGCAAATTTTAAAATAGTTTAAAAAGTACGGTATGTTACACATTATCTTGTTAATTGTTTATTTAATAATACCTAATCACCATTTAACCTAAACGTAAATCTCATATCAGCCGACACCCTCCTCCTCCACTCTCATCCTCTCGTTTTCAGCAGCCATAACCAAGCAAGGTCTCGGCGACTTCAATTTCTCGCAAAAGAAATTCACCCGGCACTCGTTCTTCAATCTCCTCATGTCCATTTCATCAAAGGCATGCTTTGTATCAATTTTTTTACACATCATACACGTTTTATATGTTGATGAATGTGTTCTTGCTTTAAAAGTTTCGATCCAGCCATATGCATAGGAGATTTTCGAGTTTCATGTATTTTTCTTGCTCCCCATGTTTTGTACTCACGTTTCTATTGTATGATGTGCAAGGCCCTGCAGTTCTTGATGGTTTAGGGACTGAACATGATGACAAGAGGATTGAAACGTCTGCTACTCGTTTTGCTTAAAACGTACTAGAAATTTTTTTCCTCCTTAATCTCCATAATTCAAAATATACATATATATAAATACATTAAAATATCTTGTCACCATTTTAAAAATAAACATCCAACTAACATTTAAAAATCCAAAGGAAAATATTTTAAAGTATAAAATCGTCAAACGTTTTACCAACCTAAAAACATTATTTGAAAAGTATATCTCATACTATAACCTCTCGAAAACCACTCATAAACATAAATAAAAAGTCGTAAAAACATCTTTAATATAACTTAAAATCATAATTCATAAACTAGTGCGGAAAACTAGCGTTGGTCCTCGCGTTATGTGCACTTTCAGTCCAGCAAAGTCAATCATCAAGACCTCCATTAACATATTCATAATCAATAGCACCTGCATCAATCACACATAGTGAATCTAAAGACTCAACACACCATAATCTTGATAACAAGTACTACATATACAGATCACATGCATCGTAAAAATACTAGTACTAAAAATATCGCTTTCATTAAGATGCGTAAACTTTAAACATGAACATTTTCGTAAACATTTTCATGATGCATAAACTTTAAATATAAACCTTTTCGTAAACATTTTCATAAACATTTGCATAAACGTTTTCATATCATCCTAAACATATTTATATTCATATCATCATCAACATATACGTATTCATGATATCATCAACATATACGTATTCTTTTTTCCTTTCGTTGAATTCAGATCTTTAATTGTGACTTTCGTATTCATCTATATCTACGTGTTGGGCGATGGATCCATTTACATGTAACCACAGTACTGGGCGGCGGGGACACCAGCAACACACTCACCGGTCAATTGGGCCTTGGCCTTACGTATTAACATATCAACTTATACATATACATATTCATATCCGTATCCAAGGAAACACGATCGTCGGGCTCCCACTGGGACCATAACCCTCACGAAATTTCCAACATATCATCGTATTAGTCACAATCACTTCACTTCCTTCAACGTTCATATTATCATCACTTAATAAAAATTAAACATGCATATAACTTTTTTCTTTTAAACCAAGCATGCAACATCTTATTTAAATGTCAATATTAAATCATAAAAATTCATAAACATTTAAAAATCATAATTTATCATATTAAAATCATAAACATCCATAAATATTTTAAAATAAACATTTTAACAGATTAAAAATCCGTAAACATTTAAAATAAAGATTTTAACATATATAAATCATAAAAATCCATAAACATTTTTAAATAACCATTTGGACATCATAAACATTTAAAATAAACATTTAAATCATAAACATTTAAAATAACATTTTATCATATAAAAAATCCATAAACATTAAAAATAAACATATTAACATCCTAAAAATTCATAAACATCAATAATCATTGTAAATAATCATATTAGCATATAAAACAGCATTCATGACACTGCCATAACGTTTTTACTAAATTTCAGGTGTAAAATTACCGTTTTACCTCTAAAGTAAAATTTCACGTTTTTGACATTTTCTTAATTTCGTTGACTCTAACATGTCCCAAATAATTATTTAAGCTTATATTAATTTTCTCAAATTTTTATTTTGCTTAAATCAAGGACTTTTAAATTAATATTTAAATATAACGTATTAATGCGTTTTAATCCCGAATTAAACCACACCTTAGTATAAATTCCCAATTAAAAAATTTGGCTTTTAATAATTATTTGAGCTTAAATATTATTTCATAATTTTATTCCACATAAAACTAGTCTTTTCGTTAAATTCATCGATTCGTTTTTAAACTTAGACGTACACCCCAGTTTTGACTCGTATGGGCTCGAAACTTAACCAGAACTTACCAAACTTAGACCAAAGCTTAATAACACCTAACTAACCCATATACAACCAAATTCCAGCCCATTAAGTCCCTTAAACATGCCTAGGAAGCTACTGAATTTTTCTGCACAAGAGTCCTAGTCCTAATATGATTCGAACTAGGGTAGCTTCGCCTCCAGCCCTTAACCACCATGTCCAGCCTCTACCTATCCCTCCAAGGACCTAGAACAAACCCATGACATGCTACTGGACTGAACCTACCAGCCCCAAACACGCCTAGCCCTTCAACCGTACTCTAAGACTCTAAAACGTACAATTTTCGTTCATAATGGTGTCCTATATTTTTCATCCTTTAATCATACACCTAGGGACCCTTAAACATGTGAAAAAACATCCCTTCAGGTACCCCTGCCATGGCAGCCCCTTTGTGCATTATTATGAAGAGTTTTAAAAAAAGAAAACTCTAGTTTTATGAATAATAAGTCATAAAAACGAAAATACAAGGTAGTGATTCATATTTTTTATGCAAACATGCATCATACATATAATATAGTGTGATAGATGAGAAAGAGGAAGATTAAGGCGTGCCTTTGCGTTTAAAACGCTCGAAATACGAATATCGTAGCGGTGAAAGTCGGCGACGAATGGAGGACGATTTCTATTTTTTTCTACCCTTTTCTCTTGACAAAACTCCACCAAAAACCTACCTTGGGATGCACAGAAGTCGGGTGATCGTTGTTGGAAGGAAGAACGAGGAAGAAAGTCGAAGAAAGAAGGAGAAAAAAATTCAAAACTACTTGCCCCAAGAACTAAAAGTCTCGGCAATTCCAATCTCCACTTTTCAATTTACGTCGTTTAGTGTGAGTTTCGGTGTGTTTGTGTGTGTAGGTGTTTAGGTGTGTGTGTGTGTGGGTTTGGGTTTAAATAAAAAAAACAAAAAATGATTTTTAACTTATTAATTAATGGGCTTAATCAACACTAGTTTTTTTAATCAAAAAATTAGGCTCACTAAAATTAATAAAATCATTAGGCTTAAATTAAAATATTTAAAATATATATTTTCAAAAATCCCCTTATAAAATACATAAAATTCCTTTCCCACCAATTAATTTAAAATTGTCCTTAAAAATGCAATAATTCTTAAAATATTTAAAATAAATATTTTCTTAAGTAAAAATTTAGCTTTTAAAATTTTAGCACCTTAGTCGTCTCCGTTCCGACCAACCACCGATATTCGTCTGAAAATCTTTAAATCATGAATCAAACAAAATTACACAATTAATCATTTAGTCACTCAAAATATATCATTCATTCATTCATCTAAAATCATTTAATTAAAATATTTTAGCAATTTAATAAATTTCATACATGCGGTCTGCGAGGACTGATTTCCGGACGTTACAATCTACCCCCCCTTAAATTGAATATTTCCCCGAAATTCGCTTATCCTCGATAATCAAAAGTTTAGACTCAGTTCTAGTATCTCAAAAATCCACACTTCCGCTGCGCTACTCTGATAAAACTTAAGTTCTAAAATGTACTTACGTCTGCTTGATACCAAATAAATTTTACCTTCTAAATCCTTGTTTTGCAATTCCCAACTTTAAAAGATGGATGACCATACTTATCGTATATTATTTTCTTTATTTTATACCCAAAATGTTCATCAACCTATCAAATTTCAATCTTAAAATCCCAAACTCACCTTCAAATTCTTAGATTTTTAAGCTTAATATCGATTCATTCTTAAAAACCCTTGATTAACATTCCTTATAACGTTATAACCAAGATATCCCAAGGTTCTAAATATTCTTACAAGCCTAAATCATCGAAAATTCTTACCGTTTACACCATTCAATTCCCGCTTATTGTTAAACTAGTTCCCAAATTCCTCAATAATTGCAAAATTTTTATTAATTTCCTCAAAATTATCCCATTTGGTCCTTAATTTCGAAAGTCCTACGATTAACTCATATGTTATTGGCATTCTTAATTTCCTTCTGCAGGTTTCCCATAACAAAAATTTCAATAATTTTAAACTTATTTACCCAAAAATCAATTCTCACAACCAATCTTACCTTTTATCAGAACTTAAAATCTCAATCTATACATTTTCTTACTTCCAAAGATAATAGCAGTCTTTGAATCATTATTACTTATGAGTAATTCCTAAAAATTAATTCAACTAGTAACCACGAGTCATCAGTATTTTCTTAGAAAAATCTACGTGTCCCAAAAACATTCATAAATTCACGATTAACTTATGGCCCAAAAAGTAGAACGTCAATACTAAAACCCAAAAATCAACATTTTCCAATTCCACCACAAAGTTAACATGCGTTGAAATCAAATATTTTCTTATTTCATATCGTATCACGTATAAAAATTCTAAAGTATATAAATCATATATCCTCTTCAAGCTATTAAACATGTGACATAAACATATGATTCATATAATTATGCAGGTAACATCATAAAATCATATAAGGCATTTAAACTTACAATTTGAGGCTTGACGACTGATCTTCCCGGCACTGATGGTGGCACAACCCTTTACAGGAACCATTGCTCTGATACCAACTAAAACATCTGCTACTCGTTTTTCTTAAAACGTACTAGAAATTTTTCTTTCCCTCCATAATCTCCACAATTCAAAATATACATATAAATAAATACTTTAAAATATCTTGTCACCATTTTAAAAATAAACATCCAACTAACATTTAAAAATCCAAAAGAAAATATTTTAAAGCATAAAATCGTCAAACGTTTTACCAACCTAAAAACATTATTTGAAAAGTATAGCCCATACTATAACTTCTCAAAAACCACTCATAAACATAAATACAAAGTCGTAAAAATATCTTTAATATAACTTAAAATCATAATTCATAAACTAGTGCGGAAAACTAGCGTCGGTCCTCGGGTTATGTACACCTTCAGTCCAGCAAAGTCAATCATCAAGACCTCCATTAACATATTCATAAACAATAGAACCTGCATCAATCACACCTAGTGAGTCTAAAGATTCAACACACTATAATGTTGATAACAAGTACTACATATACAGATCACATGCATCGTAAAAATACTTGTACTAAAAAGATCGTTTTCATGAAGATGCGTAAACTTTAAACATGAACATTTTCGTAAACATTTTCATGATGCATAAACTTTAAAAATAAACCTTTTCGTAAACATTTTCATAAACATTTGCATAAACGTTTCATATCATCATAAACATATTTATATTCATATCATCATCAACATATACATATTCATATTATCATCAACATATACATATTCTTTTTTCCTTTGGTTGAATTCAGATCGTTAATTATGACTTTTGTAAAGGCCCGTATTTCGTATTCATAATTTTGCGGAATTATTAAAAATTTTCTAAATAAATAAATAACTTGCCCAATTTATAAAATAAACATGTAAATAATTTTAACTTTAAAATAACAGCGGAAGCAAATATTGTTTTCAAACAACAATTTAAAAATAATCCAATGTGTTAAAACTGAGTTTGAATAATAAAAGGTGCATAAATTAAAACATGAGGTCCTCGGGTATACTACTGCTGCCCCAAGATCGCTCACTGATCTACGCCCTCCGTCTCGACCTCATCGGTACCTACAACAATCAAATCTAGTGAGTCTAAAGACTCAACATGTATATATCGTGAATAACAAGTAAATATATCATAAAATCGCATGCAACGTAAAAATATAGTATCGTAAAGCGCATGGTGAAAATCGTATCATGAATAATTATAACTACGTGCATATCTGAAAATCATACGTAAAAGCTTTGCTCAATAGAGCTCTGTCATGTCATATCATAATTTTCTGGTAGAGATAATGTTTCTAAGCAAGTGGCCCATAACATAACGTAAGCGCCTGATCAGACTAAACCACAGTATACTGGGCGGTAGAGATCAATCACAGCCCTTGGACTGGATGTCCGTACCCATACATAATCATAAACCGGTCGTAAGTCACCGGGTGGAGAGGTCCTCGGTTGCGCCTACCGACTTCCAAACCCATAAGCGTAAGGTGGCCACAAGACATATAGCATATATCTCAAAAATAAACATTTTATATTTTTATGCACGTAATATAATTATAACCTTATATATATATATATTTTTTACCGGATGAGTTGGATCGTTCCCAGGCTCGCTGCGACTCAATTCTAACATGTGACACATGCAAATAATTTCATCTTTCCTTAAATTTGACAATAGAACCAAAAATGAGACGATTCGGACCAACAACTTGATTTTTAATCATGGCCTGTACCAACCCGAACCAAAATTGAACTGACTTTTAACCATGAATAAAAATACCCCAAACATACTGAAAAACATGCATAAGAATTGTAAAACACGAAAATAGGTGAAAGAAAACCAAAAACATAAAACACTCTTCCGAGAGGCATTTTGGCACCTTTCACCGTAAATTCTCGTATGACCTCTAAACTCAACCAAATCACAAACGGCCAAAGACATGACCTTCCTAACTCAGTGAGGTACTGTCCAGTCCAAGGCCATGGGCTAAAAGCCAACCACAACCCTAGCAAACACCTAGGACAATTACCGCACCCAACCGAGAATACAACTTTCTGTGTAGTGTGATGTATTGACTTGTTTTACTGTCTTGGGTCGCTCCAATGGCCATTTGATTGACCATGGCTCGATCTAGACATGATGGAGTGTTGTATGAACCATGGCTATGGGCTAGAAGCCAGCCACAATCCAAACCCCACCCAAAAACCGAAAGTGTACACACACAGAAAATGAAGGAACCGAAGTGCACTTGTGTAGTTGCTGTGATGTTTTTAATGGATCTGTGAATTAAACCGTGAAAGAACGATTTGGTCACGTCTTAGACATGATAAGGAAGAGTTCTAACCATAGCTACAGTCTCTAGGACAGCCAAGATTCGAACACCATCCTTAACCATTCCATGACAGAAATCATGCCTCATTTCTGCACTTAAATATAAAGTTGCTGTCATTTCTTTGTTTGTGCGTGTATGGATATAACCCAATGAACCTATAACACCCTAACACACTCTAAAACATGCCTAGAAGCAGCCTTGAGAGCCTGGAATCGAAGCAACCCCTGAAATCAACATAACATTACAAGCGTGAAACATGAACACATGGCCGAGAACCTGTGCAGATTTTTAGAAATTGTTGCTGTCAAATTTCGATTTTACCTCATAAATCCTGAACATATAATGTTTAAAAATATTTATAGGACTTGATTGAAGAGCAAAGAAACAATATATACATGCCTGAAATTTGTTTTGACACAAAACAAATCAATACGACAAAGACGAGCGGCGGAGTCGGAGTTGGATTTCCTTTCTTATTTCTGTGCTGTTTTCACGGTTGCAACAGCTGGTTCTTTCTGATATTTCGAATGTAAGGGTGGGGGATGGCTAGGTAGGGAAGGTGAATGATATAAGAGGTGTTAAATAAGTCTTGAATTGCATTTAGTTGAGAGTTATAAGTGAGAATTTGAATGGGAATTGAATTGTTTCTTCACCTTGCTGTAGCTGCTATTATTCTTTTATTCCAGCTACTAACTCACGAATCTAAGCTGCTATTTTCTGATATTTTTCAAGGGTGAGAGTGTGGGTTTGCTAGACAATGAAGGTGAGTGTTAAAAGGTGTCATTATATGCATTAAGGTGGGAGTTACAAGTGTAGGCTTTGAATGCAATTTGAAATGATTCTCATTCCTCTTGCTAGCCGATACATTTTCTCCTTCTTGCTGTCTATTCACGTTTATTTGCTAGCAATATGGGCTGAGGAGCTTCAAGGAGAATTATGGTGCATATATTACCCATAACTATGGAGGTTAAAAGTGAGAAATGATTACACTATGAAAACCATTTAGTGGTAAATTTGAATGAGGTTTACTACAATTTTTGAATTGTCTTAACCAAATATTATTACTACTTCTTGCATGGTATAATAGTGTTTTAATCTTGCATTTTAAATTCTTAAGGTTTAATACACTCATTATATATATTTTTAATGAATGACAAATTAATTTAGAATAGAATATTGCATGGCATGCTTGACTTAAAATTTAAGTATTTAAATGTTATGTTTAATTTCTTAAATATATTAAGTCTAAATTAATTCCTCCCCAATTGTTTACACATTTTAATTTTTAGCTTTAATTAAATATTGAACCTAAAAGAATTTATTTAAAAACTTGGTTCCAACTAATTTTAATAAATCCTAAAACATTCTTTTTCTTTAAATTAAATTATTTCTTGACTTAAATTAAATTTAGGAATATTTTCTTATTATTAATCTTATATTAAATCTCCAAACTCCGGTCCGGCCTCGCGTATTTATCCTGAAAAGATAAAACTAAACATCTACTTTTAAAATAAATAATCATGACTTAAAATTTATTACAATAAACCAAACACTTCATATATTTATAAAAATTCAATTTTAATTTAAATAGTAGCAATTATGCATGGCTTATACGTAATCTGATTTTTCGGGTTCTACAACTTTCATGTTCATCTACACAATCACCGGTCAACTTGGCCTTGGCCTTACGTATTAACATATCATCGTATACATATACATATTCATATCCGTATCCAAGGAAACACGATCGTCGGGCTCCCACTGGGAGCATAACCCTCACAAAATTTCCAACATATCATCGTATTATTCACAATTACTTCACTTCCTTCAACTTTTCATATTATCATCACTTAATAAAAATTAAACATGCGTATAATTTTTTTATTTTAAACCAAGCATGCAACATCTCATTTAAACGTCAATATTAAATCATAAAAATCCATAAACATTTAAAAATCATAATTTATCATATTAAAATCATAAACACCCATAAATATTTTAAAATAAACATTTTATCAGATTAAAAATCCGTAAACATTTAAAATAAACGTTTTAACATATGTAAATCATAAAAGGCCATAAACATTTTAAAAAAAACCATTTTGACATCATAAACATTTAAAATAAATATTTAAATCATAAACATTTAATAAAACATTTTATCATATAAAAAATCAATAAACATTAAAAATAAACATATTAACATCCTAAAAATTCATAAACATCCATAATCATTGAAAATAATAATATTATCATATAAAATAGCATTCAGGACACTGCCATGACGTTTTTACTGAATTTCAGGTGTAAAATTACCGTTTTACCTCTAGACGTAAAATTTCACGGTTTTTACATTTTCTTAATTTTGTTGACTCTAACATGTCCCAAATAATTATTTAAGCTTACTTGAATTTTCTCATATTTTTATTTTTCTTAAATCAAGAAATTTTAAATTAATATTTAAATGTAACGTATTAATGCGTTTTAATCCCGAATTAAACCAAACCTTAGTATAAAATTCATAAATTAAAAACATGGGCTTTTAATAATTATTTGAGCTTAAATATAATTTTCCATAATTTTATTCCTCATAAAACTAGGCTTTTCGTTAAATTCATCGATTCGTTTTTAAACTTAGACGTACACGCCGATTTTGACTCGTATGGGCTCGAAACTTAACCAAAACTTACCAAACTTGGACCAAAGCTTAATAACACCTAATTAACCCATATACAACCAAATTCCAGCCCATTAAGTCCCTTGAACATGCCTAGGAAGCTACTGAATTTTTCTGCACAAGAGTCCTATTCCTAATATGATTCGAACCTAGGCTAGCTTTGCCTCCAGCCCTTAACCACCATGTGCAGCCTCTACCTATCACTCCTAAGACATAGAACAAACCCATGACATGCTGCTGGACCGAATCTACCAGCCCCAAACACGCCTAGCCCTTCAACCGTACCCTAGGACTCTAAAACATACAATTTTCGTTCATAATGGTGTCCTATATTTTTCATCCTTTAAACATACACCTAGGGACCCTTAAACATGTGAAACAACATCCCTTCAAGTACCCCTACCATGGCAGCCCCTTTGTGCATCATTATGAAGAGTTTAAAAAAAAAGAAAACTCTAGTTTTATGCATAATAAGTCATAAAAACGAAAATACAAGGTAGTGTTTCATATTTTTCATGCAAACATGCATAATACATATAATATAGTGTGATAGATGAGAAAGAGGAAGATTAAGGCGTGCCTTTGTGTTTAAAACGCTCGAAATACAAATACCGTAGCGGTGAAAGTCGGCGACGAACGGAGGACGATTTCTATTTTTTTCTACCCTTTTCTCTTGACAAAACTCCACCAAAAACCTACCTTGGGATGCACGGAAGTCGGGTGATCGTTGTTGGAAGGAAGAACGAGGAAGAAAGTCGAAGAACGAAGGAGAAAAAAATTCAAAACTACTTGCCCCAAGAACTAAAAGTCTCGGCAATTCCAATCTCCACTTTTCAATTTACGTCGTTTAGTGTGAGTTTCGGTGTGTTTGTGTGTGTAGGTGTTTAGGTGTGTGTGTGGGTTTGAGTTTAAATAAAAAAAACAAAAAATGCTTTTTAATTTATTAATTAATGGGATTAATCAACACTAGTTTTTTTAATTAATAAATTAGGCCCATTAAAATTAATAAAATCATTAGGCTTAAATTAAAATATTTAAAATATATATTTTCAAAAATCCCCTTATAAAATACATAAAATTCATTTCTCACCAATTAATTTAAACTTGTCCTTAAAAATGCAATAATTATTAAAATATTTAAAATAAATATTTTCTTAAGTAAAAATTTAGCTTTTAAAATTTTAACACCTTAGTCGTCTCCGTTCTGGCCAACCACCGATATTTGTCTGAAAATCTTTAAATCATGAATCAAACAAAATTACACAATTAATCATTTAGTCACACAAAATATGTCATTCATGCATCTAAAATCATTTAATTAAAATATTTTAGCAAATTAATAATTTTCATACATGCGGTCTGCGTGTACTGATTTCCGGACGTTACAAGGTTGTCTTGAGGAGTAGAATCATTGTTGGGGCTGTAGGTTGAAGGGCCGAGAGAGGGCTGCTGCATGTGGTGTGGGTTTGAGGGAGATCGCGTGAATGGGTTGGAGCCGGCGGTGCAAGGGCTGATCCGAGGCTTAGAACAGGCCATGTGGGGTTTGATTCAAGGCTGAGGGTGGCTCGAATGCTGCTGGAACTGTCCCTGAATCCGATCGAGCGTGCCTAGGAGAGTTAGTGTCGGTTTGTGGTTCTTGAGGGCGAGTGATCGATCATGACTTCCAGCGTACATGGAGATGGATCCGTCAGTCTAGTAGGTCCCTTAGGGTCTGGTCAAGGTCCTAGATGGCTGGGATCGTGACTGGTGCGAGCCTAGGGGTGCTAGAGTTCGAGTGGTGCATGGAAGGGTTAGATAAGGAAATAACAGAAATTGTCCAGCAACTTTTAGGTCCATTCAAAAATGTTTAGGGCTGAGTCTTGATGGCTTTAGGACCTTTTAAGTGTTTAGAAGGTGTAGGAAAATGTTGAGAAAATTTTGGTTAAGTTTCGAGTCGATTTGGGTTAAAAATAGGTCTCCGGTTCAAGTTCTAAAACGAATCGGTTAAGTTTGATATTGGGCTCGAGTTTACGTCTTAGAATGATTTTAAATGTGTTTTGGGATGTTTTAAGGAGTTTGGTAAGCTTCGGGTCAATTTTAGAGGTCCATGGGTAAAACAGTAAATTTTGGGTTTCCAGGGGCAAAATGGTCATTTCGCACCTGGCGTGAGGTTTTGGTCATGGCAGCGCCCAGAGCACATTTTATCATGTTTTAAATGATTATGCATCACGTTTATGATTTTTATGAATTTATGATAAATACGTTGCATGCATGGTTTGAAGGAAAAATTATGTATATGCGTGCTTTTATTTAAGTGGTGAATATGATTGACACATTTTTTGAAGGATGAGAATTGGTTGTGACTAACACAATGACACGATGACATGAAAGGTTGGGGCTTAGTGGACGGGTAATGCCCTCGCTGATGCCTCCGCCGTCAGGTACATCGGTTACACGTAGATGGATCCATTGAATGACATGATAATACGAAAGTCTCAGCTGACGAACGGAATAAAAATTAAGGAAAAGAACACGTATATGTTTTATGATAATATGTTCTATGATTATTAACATGCTTTGACAGGTCATGATTATGCATACGATTTTACCGCAGTCATGAAATGTATGTTGATTATGATAATTTTCACTGCTGCTTGTTATGTATATGTATTCGTTATTTCAGTACAGGTGTATTGAGTCTTTAGACTCACTAGGCCTGTGTGATGCAGGTGATCATGATATTGAGCGGACTGGAGGTGCCGAACTCTGAGTAGGCAGACCTAGATGTGCGCACAACCCGAGGACCACATGTTTCCACACATCATGATTTTAGGAGAGATGAGAGGACTTTGATATTTTATTCACTTGTTTCGATTTACTGATGATTACTGGTATTTTTAACTGTTCGTACTTCGTTTGAGATCGATCATTTTAAATCGTAGTATGTCTTTTAATTTTCAAATGTTTACGATTATTTTTAATTGGCATCTTTCTTTAGTAGGGTGCATGCATGCAAATTATTTAAGTGTTTATTTTCAAAATGTGAGCTTTAAAAAAAATTTATTTCCGCACTTTTAAAATAGTAGACATTACAATTTTAGTATTGACGTTATAATTTTTGGGCCATAAGTTAATCATGAATATTATGAATGCTTTTGGGACACGTAGATCATTCCATCAAAGAAATTCCTCAGCTTCTCCCAAGTATCATTCGTAATTAGGGGTACGAAGTGACACCCCTTGTCAAATTTCATTACAAACTCTGTTACGCTATTGTCTCCATGTCGCAAAGTCATAAACTCCCGGGTCAGGCAGGAGCGTACTTCCTCAGTGAAGTACTTGGAATAGAAGACCTCCTTAAAACCAGTCCAAGTCAGGGTCTGCAAATTTACTGACACAGACGCGTTCTCCCACCACAATCTAGCGTCCCCTGTCAATAGAAATATGGCATGTGACTCTGTCTGCATCCTGCAGCTCCATAAAAGTAAATATCACCTCGATGGACTTAATCCATCCCTCAGCTATCATCGGGTCAGTAGTCCCCGAGAACTTCTTTGGATCCATCCTCCTGAATCTCTCATACACCGCCTTTGGCCTGGGCCTCGCTCCCGTATCTACTCCAGCATTGTTCCCCGTAAATTGTGCGAATTACTGTGTCATCCCTACAAGTATCTGTGCCTGCATATCTGGCGGTGAACGAGGAGGAGTGGCCCTCTCCCCATCCCGAGCCTCTCTATCCTCTTCACCTGCTCCACGTGCGATCATACGTCTAGGAGGCATACTGTTCCAAAATTTATCCAACACGTAAACTAACATGCAAGAACATAATATCCATATCATAAGATGAACGTAAATCAAAATTAAACATGTAAATGTTGAAATCGTGACCTTGATGCTTACTACATGAAAGAATTTTAAAACTTTAAAACTTATAGACTTGAGGCGTGACTTCGTGAGCTTCTTGCAACCGGCAGTAGACATAACCCTTTACAAGAACACCGCTTTGGAACCAACTGTAATGTACCGTAACTTTAAAACTACTTAAAGTTTTTTGAAAAAAAAAAAAATTTCTTAAATAAGTAATAATCTCTCAAAAAGAAATATAAATAAGATGCTTGACGAAATACTTGAAATATAAAAGAGTACAAAATATTTCAGTGTCATCAATGTCACAATCAAAACGAGCTTGCAAAAAGTGCTTGTCTAAACGAATCAGAATAAATGAATTTAACATGAATAAAATTCTTGAAAACTTAAGCGGTCCTCGGGTTAGGCCTCCGCACAGTCCGAGCCAACTCACTGGTCCCCACCTCTCGTTTCTTCGTACTCTTCCTCACCTGCATCGATCAAATCTAATGTGTCTAAAAACTCAACATGTAGAAACTGAGAATAACAAGGAATACATAATAAAACCACATGCATTGTAAAGTAGCACATATATACTTAAACTCTGAACATACTTACATAAACTTAGACATGACATCATTTCATAAACTTTTTCATAAATGTGTTGCATAATACATACTTAAACATGCATAAAAATCATTATTTTGCGTAGAGATATGTTTCAAAGCAAGTGACCCATAACATAATGCGTCTAATCAAACTAAACCACAGTACTGGGCTTGCAGGGAACATCACAGTCTTTCTACCGAACGTCCACTCCCACATACATACGATTCCCGGTCATGCTTTACTGGGTGTATTGGTCCCTGGTCATGCTTTACCGCTTCCCAATCCTTATCTAAACCCGGTCATGCTTTACCGGGGTAGGGAGGACCCCGGACACTTTCTCCGGCTTCCAAACCCGTAACATAATTGGTCACAAGACAATTCGCATACCTCAAAAACATAAAATATTTTTTTTGCCCGTCGAACATACTTATATAGCGTTGAGAGCTTCGTTGGATTATTCATGCCTGCCCAGGACGAAATGTCCAGAATACCTAGTGCTCGGGCAGTAACATCTTACGGCTCGATCGTGCCCCGTCCAAAAAGGCCTGGCGCTCGAGCGGTAGAATCTCGCGCTCGAGCACCGCCCAGCTAAACGCAGCAACGACCAATAAACCTCAAGAAAACATGAATAACACATTTTTTTATAACATCATAGTTTGAGCAGTCACACAAGAATGATCATAACTCACTAGTTTTTTCTCAGAAAATTACGAATTTACTGTCAATTCGAATATATCAAAAAGTACTATGTTTTATATGTTGAAAGTTTTTTCAGAAAACCGATTGAAAATTCGCAGGATTCGAAATGACAGTAGATTCGGTTTTTGAGATTTAAAAGTTTTTCAAAATTCTTTCCAAACATCATCGCTCAAACTTTGCATAACATATATGAATTTTACATATAATATACATCAAAATATTTACTATGAGAAGATCGATGCAGAAAAATGAAAGATTATACATGTCTTGATTATTTATACTCATGATACGACGAATATCGAAGCAAGGAGATGCGAGAACCGATCAGGACGACTTGTGGCACGTTTCTTGCTACTAATCCAGCGTGAGGCTGCTGAAAAATCGTAGGGGAATGGGTTGGCTGCTGGAGGACTCAAGAACCCTAATTTTTCCCTTCAAAAAGAAATCACAAGTGTGTGTGTGTGTGTGTGTGTGTCGATGAGTGTGTGTCTGCGTGAGTTTAGTCTTTTCCTTTTTTTAAAAAAAAAATTAATTAAATTATTTAAATGGCTAAACTACTAATTAGGCAAAATAATTAAGCCCACAAAATTTATAAAATAATAAACCATAAATTAAAGAATTAACTCCTAATTTTCGAAAATTGAAATAAAATGCTTAAAATAGTTTAATTCATCTAATAAAATAAATTTGACCTTAAAATACTAAAATTCATCAATGAAATAAAATATCAATTTTCTTGACTTGAAATAAAATACCACATTATTCATAAATCGCATAAATCGTCATCGGTCTCTTCTCCCGATCCCATATCGAATATTTGCCTGAAACATAAAATTCAAGAAAACGTTTTAACGTGCATCAAATAAATATGTAATAATTTAAAATAATGCAATTCATAAATCATGCATTGTTAAAATCATTTTTAAATTAAATAAATAATTTAACAATTTTATAAATGCATGGGTTTACGTGTACTGATTTTGGTCTCTACACTCCTGGATCGCACCTTGGCCCGGTTCAGCCCTCCCTCAGCCAAGCCTACCCAAACTCTCACCAAACCTCAAGAAACCCTAGTCGCCTAGTGACAACCATTCGGCCCTCACCTAAACCATGCACCCTTAAAATTTCAGCATCGTGTCACCTTAACCTACAGCATACAGGCCCCTTAGGAATCATGAAAATCGGCAGCCCCTTGCAACAATACATGAAAACGTGAGAGTGCGATACAAGAATGCACAAACATGTCAAAAAAACTAGCGTAAAAATGTGACTCCCAGATAGATCAAAAGATTTTCGTTCACATACATAAACTTCAACATAATAATGGCGTAATGATGAGAAAAGGAAGATACATGCGTGCCTTAACGTTTATATTAACAAAAGCTTGAATATACACGCGTCGGAAAAGCACCGGAGGAGCGCGGATGAAGCTTGCCTGAAAAATAATGGAGGAGCCGAAACTTTGCTGCTGAAAAATCACGTGAAGGCTGCTGGTGGAGGGTGAGGGGCGGCTGCTAGGGTTATATTAGGTTTAGGTTTAGTGTAGTTTAGTGTTTAAATAAGAAACAAAACACTAATGGGCCTAACTTGAACTTTAAAAAGATTAAATGGGATTTTAGCCCATTAAGCATTAAAATAAACCCAACAAGCCTAATATAACACACCCGAAAAATATTTCATTTAGGTATAAAATTTGCGCATCGATTAAAAATATGACCCAACTAGTAAAAATACCCGCCAAGGCCCAATTTTCAAAAAACACCCTTAAACCACTTCAAATTAATTAATTAAAAATAATCATTCAAAAAAAATATTTTTCCCGGTTTCTGTTCCTCGTTCAAGCGTGAAATGCAACTCAAAACCCTAATGCATGAAACTTTAAAATAATCATGAAATATAACCTGGCCATGAAATAATCATGCATAAAATCCTTGAACATGTATTTAAAATGAAACCCTAGATTGCATGCATTCAGGTTACGTAGATCGAATTTCATGGACCTTACAACTCTCACCCCTTAAAAAAAATTTCGTCCTCGAAATTTAAGCCATACCGAATAACTCTAGGTAGCGAGTCCTCATCTCGGCTTCAGTCTCTTAAGTAGCCTCCTCCTCAGAATGATTTAGCCACTTGACTATGACCATGTGGATCATTTTGTTCCGGAGCCTCCTCTCCTGTCTATCCAATATTTGAGTGGGTCTCTCCTTGAAAGACAGGTTCGGTGTTAGCTGAAGTGGCTCATGGTTCAGTACATGTGAATGATTCGACATGTACTTCCGCAGCCTAGAGACGTGGAAAACATTATGTACTCCCGCCAGATTCGGCGGTAAGGCAACTCTGTCTTCAAGTGTCCCAACTCTCTCCAGTATCTCAAACGGCTCTATGTATCTCGGAATGAGCTTGTCTTTCTTCCCAAATCTCATCACACCCTTCAGCAATGCGACCTTCACGAACATATGGTCTCCTACGGCAAACTCAAGATCTCTGCATCGCTGATCCACGTAACTCTTCTGCCGGCTCTGAGCGGTCTTCATCCTATCACGGATCTTGACCACAAACTCTACAGTCTGACTGACAATATCCGGCCCTATCTCTGCCCTCTCTCCTACATCGTCCAATACACTGGAGACCTACACCTCCTCCAGAGGAGCCATAACGATAGACATCTGGTAACTGTTGTTGTACGTGAACTCCACAAGAGCTAACTTCAGCTCCCAGCTGCCCTGGAAGTTGATTATGCAAGCTCTGAGTAGGTCTTCCACAATCTGAATAACCCTCTCTGACTGTCCATCAGTCTGGGGATGGAAGGCGGTACTGAATTACAGCTTAGTACCCAATGCCTGATGTAGACTCTTCAAGAATGCAGACGTGAATCTCGGATCCCTGTCTGACACGATGGACAATGGAATCCCATGCAGTCTGACTATCTTTCTGATGTACAGCTCTGCGTACTGAGTCATGGTGAAAGTCTTCCTGATCGGTAAAAAGTGTGCTGACTTAGTGAGCCGATCAACGATCACCCAAATGACTTTATATCCTCCATTCATCCTCGGCAGCCCTGTCACAAAATCCATGGTGATAATCTCCCATTTCCACTCGGGAATAAGGAGTGTTCTCAGCTTCCTTGCAGCTCTCTGATCCTCTGCCTTGACCTGCTGACACGTCAAAAACTCGGAGACGAATCGCAGAATATCCTGCTTCATGCCTGGCCACCAATAGAGAGACTGAAGATCCTTATACATCTTCGTACTCCCTGGATGGATGGAGTACGGGGTGCTGTGGGCCTCGCTCAAGATATCTGCTCTCAGGAAATCACTGTCAGGAACCCACAATCGGTCCCTATATCTGACTATGCCATCCATAACTGTATACAGTCTCCGGCCCTTAGCCTCGTCCCTCTGTCTCCACTTCTGCAACTGCTAGTCAGAATTCTGCCCTACCTGGATTCTGTCTCCCAAAGTCGGCTTCACTGTCAGTGTAGCTAGATTTGGGAGATCGCCCTTGGCATAAACTGCAAGCTCGAACATCTGAATCTCCGCCTGCAGCGGTCTCCGTACCGAAAAATGAGCAATCACTGCATGCTTCCTACTCAGTGCATCTGCAACCACATTAGCCTTACCCGGATAGTAGCTAATGTCACAGTCATTGAAACGTCTGCCTTTCTTTTTCTTAAAATGTGCTGTAATTTTTTTTTTTTTTTTAAAAAAACCTCACTTAGCATCGGCCGAACCATAAAAATTACATAAAATATCTTGGACATCATTTTACAATAAAACACCCAACTATATATTTGAGTATCCAAAGGAGCTAGTTTGAATCGTAACATCGCCCAACAATTTACCAAACCCAAAACAATATTTGAAAAGTATAGCCCATACTATACCCTCCCAAAAACCTCTCATAAATAAATCGTAGTAAAAATATCTTTAGTATCACTTAAAATCATAAATCATAACTAGTGCGGAAAACTAGCCTCGGTCCTCGGGTTATGTGCACCTTCAGTCCAGTCAAGTCAACCATCAAAACCTCCATAAACATTATTATCATAATCACCTGCATCAATCACACCTAGTGAGTCTAAAGACTCAACACGTCATATTCTTGATAACAAGTAATACGTATAAAACCACAAGCAACAGTGAAAAATACTTGTACTTAAAATATCGTTTTCATGAAGATGCATAAACTTCACACATGAACATTTTCGTAAACCTTTCTATGATGCATGAACTTTAAATAAAAACATTTTCATAATAATGTATCAACTTTAAACATAAACATTTTCATGACATGCGAATATAAACCTTAACTTTTCCCTTTTTCCTCAACATGCCATAACATAAAGCATTTTTCATGATCATAAACATTTTTCCTTTTCCTTTTCCTTTTCCTTTTCCTTTGTTGAATTCAGATCGTTAATTGTGAGTTTCCTTAAACCTTAAAAATTCGATGGATCCATCTACATGAAACCGTAGTACTGGGCGGTGGGGGACACTAGCAACACTCTCACCGGTCAACTGTGCCCTGGCCTATCCTCTTTCGAATAGAAATACGATCGTCGGGGTTCCCTCTGGGGCCTTTTCCCATAAATGGGCTCCCTCTGGGGCCTTTTCCCCTCACGATATTTTCATTCTTACCGTTACCAGATACCGTTACCTCATACTGTTACCTCATATTCGTAATACTGGAAATATGATCGTCGGGCTCCCACTGGGACCGTCACCCTCACAAAATCCCCAACATTATCGAATTAATCACAATTACTTCACTTCTTTCAACGTTTACATTCTCGTTACTTTATAAAAATCATCATAACGTATAATTTTGTTTTTGAAACCAAGCATGCAACATGTCTTTTAAATGTCTTCCTTAAATCATAAAAATCTCATCGACATTTAAAAAAATCATAATTTAACATGTAAAAATTCATAAACATTTGAAATAATCATTTTAACCTCAAAACATTTAAATTAACATTTTGACATATTAAATCATAAACACATAAAATTCTCCAAACATTTAAAATATCATTTTAACGTACAAAATCCCATAAATGTTTAAAATATCATTTTAACATATAAAATTCCATAAACATCCATAACTATAGAAAATGATCATGTTAGCACATAAAACAGCAGTCAGGGCACTGCCATGACGTTTACTAATTTCTAGATGTAAAATGACCGTTTTACCCTTGGACGTAAAATTTTTCGTTTTTGATATTTTCTTAGTTTCATTGACTTTAACATGTCCCAAATAATTATTTAAGCCTACATGAATTTTTTCATATTTTTATTTAGCTTAAACGAGGAATTTTAATTTAATATAACATATTAATGTGTTTTAATCCCGAATTAAACCAAATCTTAATATAAAATTCCCAAATTAAAAACTTAGACTTATAATAATTATTTAAGCTTAAACCTAATTTTTCATAATTTATGACGCTTAAAACTAGGCTATTCAATTAATTCGTTAATTAGCGTTTCGTGCGGCGATTAAATCTCGATTAAATCCAAACCTCGTTATTTTGATCCCAAATTTTAAACATAACATTTTTAATATCTATTCTACCCTTCCAAGTCATAAGCCACACCCGTGGACCCATGGCTCAATTTTTCCATCTTTAATTTTCGTTTTTGACACACTAACGAACTCACCGAGCCATCTCCCAATTTACTCGAGCCACGCCCGAGCCACCTTGAGCCGAACCCTAGCTAACTCTCCTAGGCACCCTCTTGACCAAGCCTGGCTCAAAGAATAAGCAACTAAGTCGCTCAAACTCTCCTGGACAGAAGCACTCCAAACCTGCATGTGTGTGAGCGTGAGTTCCTTGGTGCAATTAGGACTCCTATCTAGCCTAGGCCCCTTCCAGCCGAGCCACCACTGAGCCCAGACGACCCTAACCATCCCTGGTTCATGGTTAGCCCCTACCCAGACCAGACCAAGCCCTGAACCCAAGAGGCGAAGCACATAAATCAGAAGGGCCAAGCTGCGCGCAGGCATGCTCTTCCCGCTGCTACTGCCATCTTTGCGTGGAGGCTTCTACCCAGGCCACCACCGCGCCCAGCCCTTCCTAACCCTCACTGAACCATCTTAAGCCATCACCCAGACCACCTAGCCCAGCCCCAAACCAAGCCACAGCCCTCTGTACCAGTACATCAGCCTAACGTGAGGGGCTTGGGGGAGAGTCCTAGCTTTCGTGGACTCTTCCCCAGCCTGAACCACGAGTCCTAGCCATGCTACGACTCTTCCTAGGACCTAGCCACGACCCTAAGGACCCAACCCCCAGACCTGGTCGAGCCCCAAGCCCCCATGCAACACAAACAAGCCTTGAACCTCAACATGCACATGAACTCTACCAAAAACTCACGGTTCTTATTTCTTAATTTTCCTACGGTTCCAACATGATTTTCTTGTTAAAATTGACATGTTTTGCCTATAAACCATTCCATATTAATACCCTATTCATGGCAGCCCCTTAAACAACATAAAAGCATATTTTTTTGAACCAAAGTACATGCTTTAAAAATCAATTATAATGCATCTAAAAAAATATTGCAAGGTGCAACTTGTTTTCATGCAATTTTCAAACATAAATACATAATATGGTGTGATTATGAGTAAAAGGAGAATATGACGTGCCTTTGCGTTTTTAACGCACGATTAATCGTTGACGATGACGAAGAACGACGACGAGGAACGATGGCTTGAAAACTCTATCAAACTTGATGCTTTTTTTTTCCCTTCAACTTTTGTGTGTGTGTGTCGTGTATTGTTGAGAGAATTTGGTGAAGAATTCAGAAAAGTGGGCGTACGTGTAGGTGTGAGGGTTTGGGGGTGTTTTGAATATTAAATATCTAATTAAACACTTTAGGCCCATTATTGCTCAATTAAAATATTGAAAATTATTTTGTTAAATAAAGTTTGTGAATTTATTAGCCGGGTTGCCAAAACGTTCATACTTTTGTTGAAAATCCAACACCGATAAAAATTACGTCCTGGCCTATAAAATCACCTCAAAACCCCATATTTTCAAAAATTAGAAAAAGCATCAATCATATTTTAAACAACTATTTAAAAATCATTTTCTAATTTTTCAGCCCTCGGTCTCCGTTCCTCGATCGCAACTCGAATAACCTTTAAAAATATATTTTAATTCAACCATGTAGAAAAATATATTTTAAACATGTAAATATGCACGACATAATTAATTAATGCAATTAAAACAATTAATTAAAATACAAGAGAATTTAATAATTTTTATGCATGTGGTTCGCGTGGACCTTTAAATTTTCGGGGCGTTACAGTCATAATCCTTCACTAACTCTAGCCACCTCTGCTATCTCATGTTCAGCTCTTTCTATGTGAAGAAGTACTGCAGGATCTTGTGGTCAATGAAGATCCTACACTTTAAGCCATATAGGTAATGCCTTCAAATCTTCAAGGCAAAAACCATTGCTGCTAGCTCGAGGTCATGAGTCGAATAATTGAGTCGGATAATTCTTCTCATGGACCCTCAATTGTCGGGACGCATAGGCTATAACTCTGTTGTGCTGCATCAGAACTGCGTCAAAAACCGAGCTTCGAAGCATCTGTGTAAACCACGTACTCTCTTTGCCCTGATGGCATAGCTAGAACTGGTGCAGTGGTCAACGCCTGCTTCAACCTGTCAAAGCTCTCGTGGTACTCAGATCCCCAGATAAACTTGGTGTTCTTCTTCGTCAAGGCGGTCATAAGCATCACAATAGAAGATAAGCTCTGAATAAACTTCCTGTAATAACCAGCCAATCCCAAGAAGCTACAGATCTCTGTCACGCTCTTAGGCACTGGCCAGTCTCTGACTTCCTCAACTTTACTAGGGTCAACCTCTATACCATCTGAGATACAATATGGCCCAAGAATTACACTCTGTCAAGCCAGGACTCGTACTTACTGAACTTGGCATATAGCCGTCTGTCCAGTAGAGTTTGCAGTATGGTCCTCAGATGCTGACGCTGCTCCTCGAATAAATCAGAGTGTCATCTATAAAAACTATGGCAAACTAGGCAAAATATGGCTGAAACACACGATTCATGAGATCCATGAAGATCGCTGGCACATTCGTCAAACCGAAGGGCATCACCAAAAATTCAAAGTGCCCATACCGCGTCCTGAATGTCTTCTTATGCACGTCAGACTCTCTCACCTTCAGCTGATGGTATCCAGATCGAAGATCTATCTTCGAGAACGCTGATGCTCCCTGAAGTTGATCAAATAAATCTTCGATCCTGGGTAATGGATACTTGTTCTTGATCGTACCGCATGCTGCCATCTTTCTTTTTCACAAAAAGTACAGGTGCGCCCCAAGGAGAAAAGCTAGGGCGAATGAAAACCTTATCCAGCAAATCCTGAATTTGATCCTTCAGTTTTTTCATATCTGTAAGTCCTAGATGATAGGGCGCCTTAGAAATAGGCACGGTACCTGGCATAAGCTCAATTGAAAATTCCACCTCTCTGATTGGTGGAATGCCTGAAACATCGTCAGGGAAAACCCTAGAGAAATCTCTGACCACATCAACGTCCTCTAGCTTCTGGTTGGCTGGCTCTGACACTGACACAATACTGGCCAGAAACGACTGGCAGCCTCTCTTCATGGGCTTCCTCGCACACATGCAGGAAATTATGTGCAGCATCTGCTGGTGTCTGGCTGTCTCGAAAATAAACGGCCTACCGCTGGGCGGTCGGACAGACACTGATCTCTGTCAGAAGTCTATGACAGCTCCGTTCATAGAAATCCAGTCCATACCCAAAATAATATCAAACTCCGGCAACGGTAGCACAATCAAGTCTGCCTGCACTGCATATTTCTATAACCGAAGATCCAGTTTCCTCACTATCAGAGAAGTGAACATCTGATCCACGGATGGAATCGATACTCTGAATCCTGAATCCACCGTCATCGGTATGATTCATAGTCAATGAACAAACGTCTTGGATATAAAAGAAGTAGCTCCAGAATCTAGCAATGCATGCGTGACTACACCTGAAATATATATCCTTCTTGCGACAATACATACTATTAAATCTGATCGCGTTGAAACTTAAGAAATTTCCAGCCAGCAGTTATCCCAAAATCCTCAAAATTTGCAACTTGGCCCCATAAAATTTCTAATTTTATCCCAAAAAATCGTAAAATTATCGAAAATTAAATATTAAATCCCCTAATTCATAAAATTCGAAGATCGCCCCTTAAGTTGTCAAGTTTTGCAATCAGGTCCTTAAAATTCTCCAATCATGCAATTTGATCCTTAAATCCGACTAGGTAGAGCATGCATCCTAATTTTTCTCAAAACAAGCATATAACTCATGCAATCAAACGATAAATTGAAATCATAAACATAAGGGTTACCGGTAATCAACGTAGAATCTGGCTCCGCCTCAGCCTCCTCGGCATTCATCACATATTCTCTGCCTATAGTGAGGAACTTGTTCCTAGGGCAGTCTGCCACCTTGTGTCCATCATGCCCTCAAATAAATCATTTGTAGGTTCCCCATAAACATTTGCCAAGGTGGAACCGGTTGCACTGCGTGCATGGTTGTCCTTCTGCCGGCTTCGAAGCCCCTAGTACCTGCGGTGGCCTCTGCTGACAAGTCCTCCTAATCTATCCCTGGGGCTTTTGCTACCCCTGCAGCCTTGGTGGCCCTATAAACTGCCTCTTCTGTGGCTGGGAGCTGGACTGGGTCTTGTGCCTCTTCCTTTGCATCTCGAAGTCAATTTCCCTCAGGGCCTACTCAGCCTGAAAGGCACAAGCAGTCGCCTCATCATAACTAGCCGATCTCATAAGCACACTTCTCGGCGCAACGTAGGCCTCAGACCATGGAACGCCTCCTTGCAACGTAGGCCTCAGACCTCAGACCTGGCGGAGTCTCATGAACTCCCTCGTCAGGCGACCCCTAAGATCACTGGGAAATACTTACCATGGAACGCCTCCTTGCACTGATCCCACGTGAGGGTAGCCAAGTCCAGCTCGTACCCTCCCACCAGAGGGATGCATCATCTCTCAACATATATGCAGTGCAACTGAGCCGGTCGCCATCCATCATATCCCGGTACTAAAAATTTAGCTCCAAGGATCGAATCCAACCCTCTGCCAGGATTGAATCAGTGGTGCCCCTGAACTCCTTTGGGTTGAGCCGTCTAAACTTGTACCGACCCGAAAATCAGACTACGTATAAGCCATGCATAATTATTAATATTTAAATTTAAAAATGATTTTTATATATATATATGTGAAGGGTCTAATTCATTTTGATATTTGACAAGTCATAACTATTTATTTTAAATGTAAAAGTTTAGTTTTATCTTTTCAGTTAAATACGCGGGACGGACCGGAGTTTGGAAATTAGAAATAAGATTAATAATAAGAAAAATATTCCTAAATTTAATCTAAGTCAAGGAATAATTTAATTTAAAGAAAAAGAATGTTTTAGAATTTATTAAATTAATTGGAGTCAAGTTAGTAAATAAATCCTATTAGGTTCAATATTTAATTAAAGCTTAAATTAAAATATGTAAACAAGTGTGGATAAATTAATCTAGATATAATATAGTCAAGAAATTTAACATAGCATTTAAATACCTAAAAAAAAATTTTAAACCATGCAATGTAATACAATAATTAATCAAGGTCATACAGTGCAAAATGGTGGGTGAATTTCGGTCCATGCCTAAACAAATTCAAAAATGTTAGTAGCACCCCATTTAAGCCATTCTTAACTACACTTCATGGTGTATTCATTTACCCTCTTAATTCACCAAGTAATAGTAATTCAAATGTTATAGCACACCACATTTATCCTCAACTTACTACCTAGCAAATCAACGTGAATAAGCAACAAAAATGAGGGAAAAGAATCGGCTAGCAAGCAATAATAAAACATTTCAAACCATTCCACTTCTTGAGTTGTAACCTCCCACCTTAATGCATATTATGGCTACTTTAACACCTCTTATAGCACCCACCTTCCTTGTCTATCATAGCAATACCCTGACCTTCGAAAATTAGCAGAAACAGCAGCTTAGAAACGGTGAAAATTACAGCAGGAAACAAGGAAAAGAAATCCAACTTCGTTCCGCCGCTCGTATTCGTCGTTTTGATTTGTTTTCTTCAAAACAAATTTCCAGGCATGTATATATTGTTTCTTTGCTCTTCAATCAAGTCCTATAAATATTTTTAAACATTATATGTTCAGGATTTATGAGGTAAAAACGAAATATTGACAGCAACTACACAAAATTTTCTGCACAGAATTTTTGACTTCTTCTTTGTGTCTCACGGTTTTGGCTTGTTTGTGGTTCAAGAGTTTGGATCGTTTTCCAGGCACCCAAGGCTGATTATAGGAATGATTTATAGTATGTTAGGGTGTTATTGGTTCGTTGGTTCGAGTCCATACAATTCGAATAAAGGCATGACAGCAACTATTTTCCATTAGCTACAGAATTTGGTTCAAGATTCTGTCATGTGGGTGTTGAGGGTGAGTGTTCGAATCCTAGCAGTCCTAGGGGATGTAGCCATGGTTAGAACCCTCCATTAACATGTCTAAGATGTGACCAAGGGGTCCTTTCAAGTTTTGGTTCATGGTTCCCTCCAAACTTTTAAGCAACAACACAAGAACATGTTTCGGTTTTTCTATTTCCTATGTGAGTGTGTTTCGGTTTTGGGGTGTAGATTTGATTATGGTTGGCTCCTAGCCCATAGCCATGGTTCATACAACACTCCATCATGTCTAGATCGAGCCATGGTCAATCAAATGGCCATTTGAACGACCCAAGACAGTAAAACAAGTCAATACATCACACTACACAGAAAGTTGTATTCTCGGTTGGGTGCTGTAATTGTCCTAGGTGTTTGCTAGGGTTGTGGTTGGCTTTTAGCCCTTAACCATGGTCCAAGCCATGCCTTAGGATGTTGGTAAGAGTCTTTGGTCGGTGGTTCAAGCCAACGGCCATTTGTTTCAGATTTGTACACCAAATACGCACAGCAGCTACTGCTGCAATTTTTGTTTTTGACAGCAAGTTCAGTTTCGTTTCAGAGGTCATGTTTGAGTTCTTGGTTGGCTTTTAGCCCATGGCCTTGGACTGGACAGTACCTCAATGAGTTAGGAAGGTCATGTTTTT